>NC_044346.1:22137161-22247161 GCF_007364275.1 Archocentrus centrarchus | reverse complement strand
CCCTATATTCCCAGTGCTGCAGTTCATATAACACATATTTATCCTGTAGCTGTGTTTCTAGACCTCCAGTATAAAAAGGTGCAGCCTCCTTCGTTGCTCAATAAGCGTGGGAATCGAGTTACACTGCGAGCGCCCTGTGGGAAAAAAAATAGCAAGTTGTGAAAGTGCAATATCTCGCGATATAAATGGTCTTTCTTCATGCGTGTCTATTGTGAGAGTTTTTCCGTTCTCGCGCGACGTTATAACTTTCCCACGCCTGTTGTTGTGGCGTCTGCCCTCTTGCCCGCCGCCCCTCCCTCGCCCTCTTCTCACCCACTTTGCCCCGTCACGGTCTCCTCCCTCTTTCTCTCCCTTCTTTTCCTTCCAGTCTGCTTCTTTCTGTTGTGCCGTTGGCTTTGGCGAGGGAGCTGGGGGGGTGGGGAGGGATCTCGCGATTGTTGGGATTTTTTTTTTTCCGGGGGGGAGAGTTATTCGGAAGATGGCGCCCGTTGTAACGGGGTAAGTGCAGAAATTTAAAGCAGTATGTTTTTAAAAACGGGCTGTTTTTACGTGGGAAAATACTGGCAGTTGGTATCGTTTTTTGGGGGGGCTGTGGGGTGGATGTTTTTGGGTGTTTCCAGTGCTTTGGTCTCAGTAGGCATACCCCACACAGTATACTACCTTGTGGCTCGATGCGGGGTCAGTTGTGCAAAACTATTCTTCGTGTCGCCTGTTTTCTGTACAGTTTAGTGAACTGTCCTATTAAGTAAGTTTGAAACTATTTCAGAAACTTTTTTTGTCCCAGTATGTTTTTATTTTTGGCTTAGTTTGTGTTTTTAAACAAGTTGAGTGCATCAGCAACAACATAATACCCTCAGAGACAACTTTGTCAGATACTAAAGGAAAAAAATTTGGGTTAACTAATTAAAAACCAAACTTTCCCATATTATTCAAAGGGTTTTTTTTCCTTTCTTTGTTTAATTTTCTTCTAATCCAAAAGAAGTTTAAATAAAATCACATTGCCACTGTACCATCACTTTACGCATTCACTTTCAGTCAAGCTTATTTTACATATCTGCTGCACCAGCCCAGCACTGCAAGCACGTGTAAACGCCTTTTACCCTGTTTTTGTTTTGCAGGAAGTTTGGTGAGCGAGCCCAACCACAGCGACTGACAAGGTAGAGCGTGAGAAACAGTAGACTCTTCTCATGCAAACTCCGACTTTTTAATATAAGAAAAAAAAAGTTGATTATGTAATTTTTAAAATAAAGTGCTCTCAAAGGGTTAATTTGTTTCTCTCCATTGCAGGGAGGCTATGAGGAATTACTTGAAGGAAAAAGATGATCAAACAGTGCTCATTCTGCATGCAAAAGTTGCGCAAAAGTCATATGGCAATGAAAAGAGGTTTGCGTGACACTGTTAAAGACGCATGCTTTGAGCTTGCTTGAGTTTAAAGAGCGTTATCTATGTTTTATTTTGTTTTTAATCTCTGCTCGTGTCAATTAGATTTTTCTGTCCTCCACCGAGTGTGTATCTGATGGGCACCGGATGGCAAAAGAAGTTAGAAAAAATGGAGAAGGAGGGCTGCACTGAGCAGGAGGCCCAGCCTTGTGCGTTCATTGGAATAGGCAACAGTGAGCAGGAGATGCAGCAACTCAATCTGGAAGGGAAGGTGGGTGGGCATTTATAATGACACTAGGGATGCGCTGATTTAGAGCCCTGACATCAGTATCAGATAGTGGCCTTGTTGACTGCTATCAGCAGTTTGCTTCTCACCAGATAAGATGACTTTCATCAGTGGCAGTGGCTGATGTTTATCTGCTGCGTCTTATTAATTTTGCTGTCCTTGTGTCTGGGATCCAGTTCCAATTTGTATGATTGAATTTGTGTTCATTGTGATAAGGGGCTGGCAGACGTTAAAGTGGTTATTTAAAATGAAGATTTATTGTTTCACTGACAAAAAATCTCTAAAATGTTATCTTTTTACATAGTCTTTTGATTTTTCACTCATCCGATAAATAAACGGGTTGCTTGCTTTTTCTCTGTCCTCCACAAGTGCTATGCAATGCAAAGTATCAAAAGTAACCACAGGAGTCAGATTTACATGTGCTTTGCTTTGCACTTTCCTCTGCTTGCTGCTGCAGAACCGTATTAATCACGTTCACGCTGTAACTGATATTACTTCACATATGGATATTTTCACTTTGCACAAATGCTGCTAAAATGCTTGTTCTCTGGTAGGAGATATGAGGGAAGTGAAAGGGGGACAAATAAAACCACAAACACTGACAAGAATAAAGTTTAGGGGATTTTAATTTTTTTTTTTTTTTTTTTTTCCTGGGTAGCACTTCTGCACAGCTAAGACGCTTTATATCAGTGACTCTGATAAAAGGAAGCACTTCATGCTATCTGTGAAGATGTTGTATGGAAACAGCGCCAACATTGGAGTCTTCCTCAGCAAGAGGATCAAGGTCATCTCCAAGCCTTCCAAGAAGAAACAGTCCTTGAAAAATGCTGATTGTGAGTTACTAGATGTGTCAGCACAAACACACAGACACACAGAGATTTGAATTTTATTTATTTCACTCCCCTCTCTCTACCTCTCCAGTGTGTATAGCATCTGGGACAAAGGTGGCCTTGTTTAACCGCCTGCGTTCCCAGACAGTCAGTACCAGATATCTCCATGTGGAGGGGGGAAACTTTCATGCCAGCTCCCAACAGTGGGGTGCCTTCTACATCCATCTCTGTGAGTCACACCTCTTGTTTTTCTTTTTGTCTCAGTTAAGTTTCCAAATAATAAACATCTAATTTTTTTTTTCTTCTTTTATTTTGTTCAGTGGATGATGATGAGTCTGAAGGGGAGGAGTTTGCTGTAAGAGATGGCTACATTCACTATGGCCAGACAGTCAAATTGGTTTGTTCTGTTACTGGCATGGCCCTGCCCAGACTGGTATGTGGCACTTTTTATTTTAGTTGTTTGTGAGAAAGTGAGCTGCCTGTGGTGGCATCCAGGTGTCTATCAAAAGGGGCCTGCGTCATGCAAATGACTGATTTCTGAAAAAGAATAAAATAATCAAGATTTCCTAATTAAGTTAGACATTAGGAAACAGATATTTGTCCAAAAAATTCATGTATGTGGATGTTTTCAACTATGCAATGTTTCCAAATGGCTTTGAGATCCTTTAAATCTACGATCAGTATTTGTTTCTGTGTATTTATGATGAGTGTGTTATGATTCCCAGATCATTCGAAAAGTGGACAAGCAAGCAGCATTAATGGATGCTGATGACCCAGTGTCCCAGCTTCACAAGTGTGCTTTCTACCTGAAGGATACAGACAGGATGTATCTCTGTCTTTCACAAGAGAGGATCATCCAGTTCCAGGTGTGCAAACACACACACACACACACACACACACACACACACACACACACACACACACACACACACACACACACACACACACACACACAGGCTTGACTGCTTTATTTGAAACACTTTGAAATCCAGTTCTTGTAATATTTTAGCTCAAATTCTTTGTCTTAAGAAGTGTTTAATGTTTTTTTAAGATTTGGGGGATAGGAAAACCTGCATGTTTTGGTATCATTCCCCTCCATTACCACAAGGGATCACCACAGTGGGTAGCTCGCATGTTTGAGTTGGCAGAGTTTTTTTTTTTTTTCTTTCCTTTTATGCTGATACCTTTCCAGATGAAACACCAATGGGGATTTGTCACCAGCTGGAATCGAACCAGTGATATTTCACTTGCCAAACACTTGTGTAAACTACATTATTCAAGAAATGTTTTAATGATAATCTCAATGGAATTTACCATTCAAACATGGGACTCCTCCTGGTAGTGTTCTGTTACTTTGTTGTAACTCACAGTTTTAATTATTTCAGCAAAATATTGTTTTCATGAAATCAAGTTTTATAAATTTTTCATGATGGCCGGGAAGGAGAAGAAACCTGCCAGTGGTGCACATCAGAGTTGTATTCTTGTTTGGCAGAAAAGACAAGGGTGACTGTGGAGTTATTCAAAATTTATTCAGAAGTCATACTTAAATAGGCTTGAAGTATGTCTGTCCATCCGTCCTTCTGTCCATCCGTCCATCCATCCTCTTCCTCTTATCCTTTTCAGAATTAAATGTGTTTTTGGAGTTTGTAACATCACAGAAAAATAATTCATCCAATAAATTTGAATTATTAAAAAAATGAGAGGTGCACAAAATTAGGCTTAGAAATCAAGAAATAAGCAGCATTCTGTGCTCAGAAATCTGTAAGGCCTGTCTACACAGGGTGCTGACTGGCAGCGCTCACGTCAGCTCCAGTGGATTGCACTAAGCTGCTAACATTAACATAAAATCCTGATTTACTCATAATAATTCCTAGTCATGGTTTTATTGATGCGCATAAAAAAGTTACTGTGGACTAAATTGCCAACTGTGCATAACCACATAAAGACACTTGCAGTCGGTATTCTGTGGACAGTAGCGTTGATGCTGGGGGGGGTCAGGAGGATTCATTCTGGGGAGAAAGATAGCCGCAAGTTCTAGCCTCTTCCAATTAATGGAAAGCTTGCAGAGGTGGGTGTTGGTGGTGATCCTCAGGTCTGTGTCAGTGTAACTCTTCTTACCCCCCCCCCCCCCCCCACTCCCCCCGAAAAGAAAAAGAAAAACAAATTCATTTGTAGGAAGTTCAAATAAGGAGGCTGTGCTGTTTTGCAAATTCTGCAATCCAAGGAAGACCAGTTAAAGCCTTTAAAAACTGTAGCAACTCCAGATTTAACTACTGATACTAATCCCCTCTAGCATCTAGATGGTGCTGTGACTTTGACGTGAAAAACAGCTTCTTTTTAAAAAATTGTTTAAAAAAAATTCTAACAGTATAATGTGTTAAAAAACAAATATTTGGTTTTCCTTTTCACAGACTCTAACCTGCAGATTTTCACCTCACATTACTTGTGCAACTAATGCTAAAGGGTTTTTGGAGTATTTCACAATTCATAAATATTTGGATTGCGAAATGCAGCCGATAGAAGAGTTACTGCTTTCTGACGTGTACTCCAAAGAGTTGAGTAACCTCTTCTCAGAACTTAACAGAAGGTTTTTACCTACTCTTTACTTTTTTTGCTTCTGTCACCACATAAAGCAGAGTTGAATTATAGGACGGCATCAGCAAAAGCTCAGCCTATGAGAGAATTTCACCTGACAGAGTTTTGTGACACAGTGACACGGCGCCTAGAGCTGAAAAATTTTCATTTTGAACATGAACATTTCACTTTGTGTTTGGTTTGAACTGAAAAGTGGCTTTTTGACATTTTTTGCTGCTTCTGTAGGAGAATTTAGAATTGATTTGATTAGAGCCTGAAAGCTGCAGTTATACTCTAACAGGGTTTGAGGGAAGGCTGTCCTCTTCCTTTTAATCCCAGAACACTAACCTGCAGTTTTGAAACACTACGATTGAGTATATTTTACCCAATATACTCGATAAAACATACTTCCCACCAAATATGTTAAAGTACAACAATACGTGACAAATTGAGGTAGTCTTCTTTTATTTCCTGCTATACAACGTCTCATAAAAGGAAAAACGGTATCATGGGGGCCTTTATACAAGGCTCTAAAATTAGTGAAAAATTAGTGAATTCTTAAAAAAATAATGAATCTGGGAAGACTTAAGACATTTTACTCACATTAAATATCTAACTTTGATTTGAAGCTACTGAAACTTGCAGATGAGATAATCTTAGTTACTGTATAGAAATGTAGAACATAGTAGATCCACATCAAAAGTATTCACCCATCCAAGTTTTTGAATTCAGGTGTTCGAATCACGTCCATGGCCACAGGTGTATAAACCAAGCACCTAGGCACGCAGACTGCTTCTACAAACATTTATGAAAGAATGGGTCGCTCTCAGGAGCTCAGTGAATTCCAGTATGGTACTGTGATAGGATGCCAGCTGTGCAGTTGTGAAATTTCCCCACTACTAAATGTTCCACAGTCAACTGTTAGTGGGATTATAACAAAGCGGGACCAACAGCAACTCAGCCACGAAGTGGTGGGCCATATAAAATGACGGGGTCAGCAGATGCTGTGGCACATAGTGCTTGACTGGCCTGCACAGACTCCTGACCTCAACCTTACAGAACACCTTTGGGATCAATTAGAGTGGAGACTGCGAGCCAGGCCTTCTCGTCCAACATCAGTGTCTGACCTCACAAATGTGCTTCTGGAAGAATGTAGAAAATTCCCATAAACACTCCTGAACCTTGTAGAAAGCCTTTCCGGAAGAGTTGAAGCTGTTATAGCTGCAAAGGGTGGGTCGAGATCATATTAAACCCTCTATATTAGAATGGGATGTCACTCGAGTTCATATGCGTGTGAAGGCAGATGAGTGAATATTGGCAATACAGTGTATTAATACAGCTGGTTGAGAGCATTACTTGGAGCAGTTGATTTCTGACTTAAATCTAGAGTTTCTAGATTTGATAACATGAAAAGAGTCTTCTGTCAGCTGAGCTGCCATGAAAACTTGTTCAGGATTTTTTTTTTTTTTTTTTTTTTTGTGCCTGGTTAGACATAAAGGTAAGAAATGAAAATGAATTGGGTTCTTTTTGTTTGTTTGTTTGTTTTTCAGGCTACACCATGCTCCAAAGAGACCAACAAGGAGATGATTAATGATGGTGCTTGCTGGACTATCATTAGTACTGACAAGGCAGAGTACACCTTTTATGAGGGCATGGGCCCCGTCACCACACCAGTAACACCCGTACCTGTGGTTGAAAGTCTGCAGGTACACATACAGCCTTTTCTATTGAAGATATGTTTTATATTTCTCTTCACTAGCAAGCATGAGTGACACTTTCATACACAAGCACATTATAAGACTTGATACCTTTTTGTCTGTGTCAAGTTAAATGGTGGAGGAGACGTTGCTATGTTGGAGCTGACAGGACAGAACTTCACCCCTAACCTCCGAGTGTGGTTTGGAGATGTGGAGGCAGACACCATGTACAGGTAAGTGTGTGTGTGTTTGTGTGTGTGTTTTCCCCTTTTGTTCAAACACTTGAGCCTTGTCTCATCTGTTTGCTTCCTTAGGTGTGGGGAGAGCATCCTCTGTGTGGTGCCAGACATCTCTGCCTTTAGGGAGGGTTGGCGCTGGGTGAGACAGCCAGTTCAGGTCCCTGTCACACTGGTTCGCAATGATGGAATCATCTATGCCACTGCCTTAACCTTCACGTACACCCCCGAACCAGGGCCGAGACCTCACTGCAGTGCTGCTGGGGCTATTCTGCGGTCACACAGCACTTCTTCATCATGACCTGCATCCTCATCCTCACCTTCATCTTTGATGGGTGGGCTCGGGGATGGCCCACGCGGCTTAGAGCAGCAGTGACTCGGGTATGTCTTCGGGGACTTCAACTATGTCGGTGCTCTCATAATAAAACTCGTTTTGTGGTTGTGTTCTAAGTGACCGAGTGAGAAAATGTGGACATTTACTCCAAAGAGGCTCATGGACCTGTGAAGAATTGCACAGAAGCAAAGAAGTTCTTTTGGAGGAACTGTGAAACTATGAGCAGTGCTGGAGAGCTTTGGGGGGGGGACAGCTTCAAAGTCATTGTGATAACTGACTCTGTACTGTATCGCCCTCTTGTGGGTTGTTGTGGACATATCGTAGGCTCCACTCAGAGTACGGTGATATCCATGCTCTTCATGTAAAAGAATGTGACCTATCTAACTCCCATAGAAACATCATTTGTAAAATAACCTTTTTGTTTTTATATACTTGGGTGTTTGGAAGTTGCCTTCTCTGTGCTTTCTTACTACCACCATTATTTTTGCAGAAAAAGAACGGTTGATGTAACTGTGTTGAGCAAGGGAAAATTTGTAAGAGTAACATAGTTTTTATTGGACCAAGGAATATTATTATATTATTTTATTCATATTGTATTTTATAAGCTTTTTCTGAGGTACATTTTATGTATGATACACTGCATAGTAAGTTCAGTTTGTTACCAATATAGTTTTTTCGTATTGTTTCGTATTGTTGCCTGTTTTGTCTCAATTGAGTCAAGATGGAAACATCGTTTCATTACAGCTTCTCACCTTTTTCTTCACTTTTGTTCTTTAAAGCTTACTCGCTCGCTGTCATTAACAGTTCTGTGTGTTGCAATGAAAAAGAGTCAATCAGTCTTTTTGTTTTTAAAGAGGCACTTTAGAAAATGACATCTCTGTCTGCCTGCAGTTATTGGCTTGGCTGTTTTACATTTTCCAGGCCACTGAACAGTTTCTTGTTAATGTTTTATATCAAAGATGAAAATTTTAATGAATGTAGTGCGCGCGCGCGCGTGTGTGTGTGTGTGTGTGTGTGTGTGTGTGTTTGATCAGATGTAATACACTTTGAGAGTGTTCTCTTTTTAATGATCTTGCTCTTTTTGTACTCTGTATACTCAGTCACAAATTTAAGCAAGCAGTTTCTCTTGTTTCCGTCTTTCTTTTGTTTCATTTAAGTGAAGCCTTTTAAAAAGTTTCTCATCTCTTGCATATTTTCAGAGAATGGCCAAGAAGCAAATAACGAACATCAAAACTTTTTTGCCCCGTTGATGAGCTGATCTTTAGTTTGGCCTGAGATTTCAAGGGTTTTAAGTTGAGCTCATCACGCTCGTGTGTTGGGGGGAAAAAAATACCATCTGTGTAGCTTCAGAGCTACAAAGTGCACCAGTTTATCATTAGTGTCAAGCTGAAGACACCTGAAAGCAAGCACAGCAGAGCTAACTTACACCAGCAGCTTTGGCTGTGCTTTTGGGTTGTATGCGATGGGTTACTTTGTTACCAGCTACTTCATAAACTGTCTGACGCCCTGTTGAACACTACCTACAGAATCTGTCTTGCTTATGTACAAAGAGACAGTATATTATTGCATTATGGTTTTATATTGTGTATATGATGCTTCTTTCTTCATGGCAATAATAATTTGTCTGGTACCAGTTACAGTAAAAATAAGAGATTGACAGGAAGAAAAGGCTGTGGGTTGGAGACAAATTCCCAGCCTGAATTTTTTTTGTTTCATTCCACGTCTGCCTTGAATTAAACCTTCCTGAGGCTGTTATATCTGGGCTTTCCATGTTTGGCCAGTGTCTGCATGTTTTTTCCTCGGTGCTCTAGTCCAAAGACACACATCATAGCTTAAATTGTTTCTTCATTTGTTCTAAATTGGCTATTGATGTCAGAGTGCATCTAGTAAATGGCTAGAATGCAAAATCACTGTGTAAATGGCCTTTCTCCGAGCACACTCTTAAGCATACAACAACTGGACTGATCCAGTACCTAAAGTAGGCAAATAATTTTTACAGCTTCTGTTGAAGGCAGAGCTGCAGCTTTCATTGTCCTGTAACACTGATGCCTTTGATCCCTGTCTTACTCTGCATGAGCAGATATATTTGAAATATCTGGAAATTTACAAACCTGATGACATACTTGTAATTTTCAGACAATCTAATAGTTAATTACTAAATCACCTAGACAACTGATCCTGATTCTCTGGTGTCCTGTGTGTACTCTTGTTGCATGTATCCCCTCTCTTCCTGTTTCTGTCTATCATGTAAATTGAACCTGTTGTATACTCACATCCTCCTGGGGCCTGTAGACACCACCCACTCGAGCATGCTACCCAGGATAGAGGTCAAATCTGTCTGACTTATTTTTAAACTGGGAGCCGGGTTGCTGGAATGAAACCTGACACTTTGTTGCTGTTAATGTTTGTGCGTATGCCTGTGGTCTGCTTTAGTCCACCGCTCTCTCTAAGTTTCTAGCTATACTTTTAATGAGAGCGTGCATCTGAGAGTTCCTGTGTAAGTGAGTAATAAATGGGAAGCCACATATAGACGTCATTAATGAACAGGTGTGCAAACATTCGCTAAGCCCTTTCACAGAGCTTGAAGAATTGCAATCAAGGATCCAACTGCCAGACCCAGAGCTATGATATCAGGACAGCCAATCATTAGCTGATCTTAAGAAATACTTCCAATACTGAGGTCTAAAGGATTTAATTGATCCACTGCAAAGCTACCTGTGACAAAAAGGAAACTAACTCTGAAAAATCAATTCTCCATGTCAGTTTTAGTCAAGCGGGGCAGTAGCATATGAGATTTTTAACCTCCATTTGGATGGGCTGGGAAATATGTTAGGAAAACTAATTAAGGGGCCCCGGTGCTGGAAATGGAGTGAGGGGGAGGAGTTCTGTGGAAGAACATCTCGACATCTCTGGGAAAGGGCTGCATGTAGAGAGGCCAGAGAACCTTTTGTACGATTAGCTGGACTATAAAAGAGTCAAACCCGACCCAAACAGACTCAGACCGGACAGGGAATGCAGCCACAATTTAAATGCTGTTGCCTTTAGTTATAACTGGATTCTTTATTTTTTGGGCAATGGATCACTCCCAGCACCGTTTATTCTGATGATTACACTGAATATGGATTTATTATGCCAAAAGCTGATTTTCATGCACAGCTTTGAAGGACTTTGACTCATTGTGTTTGAATTATGCTTTGATTAAACTTTTTCCACAAAAACTTTACGTTTCAGTCAGCACACTAGTCCCACCGCCTGATCTCAAGTGGACATCAGCAGCCTATCACATCTCCCTACTGGATGTACCCATAATAGCAACGCGGATCGCTTAACACGTTTTCGCAGACTGACGCTGGTGCCTCCGAAACGGGGGTTGTTTATGTATATTTTCTTTATTCTTTTATTTTGAGGAGTTTCTCATCTTTGGACAACAGTAGTACCGACCCTGTGAAATGCTTCCTCCGTCCCCTCTACTGCTCGTTTTCCCCGCCGCGCTCTTCTGGGCCGCGCAAGGTGCCGGGGACCTCCAGGGCGTCACCTTCCCCGCTGACAGCGCAGGTTTTGACCCGGCAGGTATGCACTGATTGATTGATTGATTGATTGATGCGTCGATCCAACAAAAGCGAGAACGTGAAAAAAAGTAAGGCTTGACAAGGTGTTTAGATTGTGTTCAGATCTGCCCTATCACTGTTATTGTCGCGCCGAGGCATGATAGGCGGCTGTTATGAAATTTGATCTCAGAGACTCATTTAAAATTTTTTTAATCTGCAGTTATGTTTTATTTATTTATTTATTTATTTATTTATTGTTTAATAAATCATTAGGCTATTCGTAAAATTCCATTTGTTTTGTGTTTGTGAAACTTGCACATGCTGCTAATAATGCACATAGGAAATAGGAACTTTTTGTTTTGCATTACTTACTTAAAAAAAAACATGTACTCATAAATCATGCATAAACTTGTTAAGGGGGCTAATGATAGTGTTCTGACTGACAATTGAATCTAAATATACATGTGCTACAATGTGCTCCACTCTCACGGGATTCCAACAGCTTCCGCTCACCTGTGGAAAGTTTGCCTGTGGAGGGGCAGCGTTAAACCCACACAATCACACGCGCACAAACACGCATTGTGTTTCCCATCACTTCAGAGGACACTCAGACCGAACTACGTTCATTTCCTGGAGACTTACCCTTACAACAACTAAACCTTACCCTAAGCTTGAACTCCGTTTTCATAGTTTTATTAATTTACTTGTTAACTAGTTATTGCTCATAAATGCAGGTGATTCCCAACAGCACCATCATTTAACAGATTAATTGTCTCAAAGTGAGTAGTAAAGGTACAAACGGTGTTTTAGGGCCTTCCGCTCACACAGCTTTGTGAGCCAGAAGAAGCTCCACTTACACATGAAGAAAACATGTGGCTCATATGGTTACGACTGTCTGAAAACGCCAAAAATGCATAAGGGTTTGCTTCATATGAAACAAACAAGCAAACAAACAAAAACTTAAGAGATAAATGCCAATATTTTTGTAAGACCATACAGGATGCTTAAGGGCAGGACGCTGAGAAGTGGGAATTCTCAGTTTTTTGTTTTTTTTTTTTAACTCATGGGTTATTTCTTCTGTGCATTGTTGGCAAGGAATAGCTACTGGAGCTGGCTAACAGCGGGCTTAGCTAGCAGACCTTTGACCCTCAGCGTCTTGCCCCTTGAAACACTCAGACTCTTGTCACAGAGACGAAAATGGGCTGTGACTCAGCGGACTGACAGATGATGGAAAGCTGTGGGTCATGTTTTAATGCATCAGTGTACTCAACTTCTACTCAAGCCAGGAACACAATGTACGATTTAAACCAAATTACAGCAGTTGATTTGCCTATAATGATTCCACAGAGATCCCGTTATGATTCAGTGAAATATTTCCTGTATATTTTCACATGGAGTGAAGGATTGAGCTTTAAATTTTCTTTTGTTGATAAAACTAGTTCAAGCTGTTTTAAACCTATTTGACCTTAATGAAAAAACTAGAACTTTGGATTAGTATGAGGGGTGCATTTTAAGTTTATTGACAGAAAAAAAGAGATGCAAAAAAAAAAGAGTGAAAAAGACTCAAATGATGTCCTTCTCCAGAATCAAGCAGAGGACAATGAGATTAAATGTGGCTTCCTCTGAAACTCTAAAGCACTTTTAAACAGAACACTACATGTAATCCCATTTGATGAACATGCAGTCTATAATCACTGCTACTTGGGATTTTTAGAGAAATGGTGATAACTGCCACATGCAGAGAGGAGACAGTAAGATATTGTGCACTCTCTTTGTTGGTCCTGTGGCCATATAGATTATGCGTGCACTTTATGAGACAAAAGAAAGGCTCTTGTACATGAGCTTAACTGATGATTTGAAGTGGGCAAATGAAAGTTATTTTCAGGATAAACTGAGTGAAATAATGAGATGTATTATTGCCTTTCCCACCCATGTAGACCCCTGCATGGTGGTGTCTCCGCCATGTATGAGCGAGGCCGATCGCTTCAGCTTGGAGGCTCTTCGGAGCATCCATCAGATGATGGACGATGACCAAGATGGCGGGATTGAGGTGGAGGAGAGTGTGGAGGTAAATGTCTTGCTCTTCATTAAATATTTAACCCATATTTAATTTTTTTTTTTTAAACTTAATCCCTGTGCATGTATGTTTTTGCATGCATGAGGCAGACAGTGTTTAGCAGTGCAACAACAGGTGCTATTGCTGCTGGAAGAGTCAAATGCTCCTTCAAGGATAGCAGTATAACTTTGCCTTTGGCTCAGTGACAAAAGTGGTTTGCACAAATAGAAAACTGTAACACTGCTGACCTTTATAGTCATAGTTAACAGCACGCAACGTGTCCTGACACAATTTTCCTTCGGTTTTCAGCCAGTTTGTTGTTGTTAGCACAGACTGCTTTAATAATAAACTACCTCAATGCTATACCGTTTGCTTGTGCGGTAGGTAATAATCCCGGAATTCTAGAATGCCTTTGCCTTTCAGAAAGCACTTCGGGGGGGATACAGTATCCAGGAGCTTGGGTTACAGTTGCCATAGAGATGTCAGAGGAGGGGTCTGGGCTCATCAAAGTCCCAAAATTCCTTTAGCCATCATATGAAGCCTCCGTTTAGAGCCAAGTGCACATTCCAAGACAGCACCAACACACACATGCAATCCCTGAAGTTTGCAATACACACTCGGGCTTTGCAGCCATTCTAAATAAATGCGCACTCAAAACACCCACTCCTTATTCCTAGACTGAAATCCAAGCACATGACGCACTGCAACACTCACCCGATTTATCCTGGACAGAAATAATGTTCAAATAATGTTATGTGCTTGTGATCCCTGCCTGTGCATTTTAGTGTTGTACGCTGTATTGTTTTTCTCCACCGTCGCAGTTCATCATTGAAGACATGAAGCAGCAACAGACCAACAAACACAGCAACCTGCACAGAGAAGACCAGCACATCACAGTTGAGGAGCTCTGGAGAGGCTGGAAGTCATCCGAAGGTATGCGGGTGTAAGAGCGAGTCCGTGTGTTTGTGTCCAGTAAGCATCACAACATATTTTATTTTAAACTTTGTGTTGTTTTTTTTTTTTTTTAAGTACATAATTGGACTCAGGATGATGTGCTCCACTGGCTGAAGGAGTTCGTTGAGCTGTCACAGTATGAGAGAAATTTTAAAGACTTTAAAGTCAATGGAAACACGCTTCCCAGGTGAGAATAACACAGAGGGTGTCCACTACAAACATCTTGGTCTCCTAAAAGAAATTCAAAAGTCCAAATAATAATAATGACGATAATATTACAAAATTAAGTGAAAGGTCTTGTGGTTTATAATTAGACCATATTTTGTTGGAGATAAATCACTTTACATTGTATCATGCTGGTGGGATGGTGAAAACAGATTACTTGTTGTTAGGTGCCACATGAACACTGAACCTATCATGTCCACCATATCTGTTTGTAGGATTGCAGCTAATGAGCCTTCATTCCTGAGTGGCCAGCTAAGAGTTCAGGACCAGAGAGACAAACAGAAGCTCACCATCAAAGCTCTGGATGTTGTCCTGTTCGGACCACCTACACGTAAGAAAACTCCTGACTTTATTCCCTCTCTGTCTTTGAAGAATCAAAGATGCATATGTCCTGTTGCCATTTTTGAACATACCATAACTATCAAATTATTATGTTATTTTTCCCCCTTAATTAAAAAAATAAATAAAAGGATTGATCAGGCAGCAAAACTGCTGAATCAGTTTATATTTTTGCTCTTTGTGTTTGGCACACCTAATGTTCATACTGTTATGTGTTCTTATTTATAGTAATAACCAATCAATAATCCTGATCTTCATTCGTTCATTCATAGGCCCCCCTCATAACTACATGAAGGACCTACTCCTCATTGTGTCAGTTGTGATGGGAGTTGGTGGCTGCTGGTTTGCCCAGGCGCAGAACAAATCCAGCAAAGTCCACATAGCCAAGATGATGAAAGATTTAGAAAGTCTCCAGAGAGCTGAACAGAGCCTCATAGATCTGCAAGAACAGTAAGAACTGTGATTTTTTTTCTTTCTCAGTCTCTTAGCTACTGTAAGTTACTGGATTGCTTTTGCTTTGTGTGATTGAACTAAAAAAAACTTTGCTTTACTCAGACTGGAGCGAGCCCAGGAAGAAAAGCGTAATGTGGCAGAGGAAAAACAGAGCCTGGAGGAGAAGATGAGAGATGAGATCATGGGGGCACAGGAAGAGGCTCACCGTCTGCACGAGCTGAGGCAGGGAGCTGTCAGTGAGCTGAGCCGCCTCCGATATGCGGAGGAGGAGCTGGAACAGGTAGAAGCACGGCATTTAGTGGAAGCAGCTTCACAAGTGCAAGACACCGATGACCCTAGTGTGTCAAGACTGAAGGATTTACCATAAATTATTTTCTACATACTGATTTTTAACATTTGCCACCTCTTCAGGTCCGTGGAGCACTGAAGCAGGCCGAGAAGGACATGCAGGCCAGTTGGACTGTTTCAGAGGTGCTTCAGCAGTGGCTGCAGCTGACACATGAGGTAGAGGTGCAGTACTACAATGTTAAAAAGCAAGGTGCAGAACTACAGCTTGCAACTGCTAAGGAGGAGGTAATCCATTAACAACAGTATATACAAGTATAATGATATTTAGAGTGACTATCCTGCATATGTGATTACCAAAACTCACACATATAATTTTTTCCAGGCAGAGAGGATTAAGAAGAAGAGGAGCTCCGTACTGGGGACGCTCCATGTTGCCCACAGCTCCTCTTTAGACCAAGTTGACCAAAAAATTCTGGAGGCAAAGTGAGTCGCAAAGTTACCTGTGCAGGTCTTTGTTTGTGTCTGCCAATATAAACATTCAGCATTTCATCACAAAGCTTTTTGCATCTCGTAAAGGAATGCCTTGTCTGAAGTAACAGCCTGCCTGCGGGAGCGTCTTCATCGCTGGCAACAGATTGAGCTCCTCTGTGGCTTTCCCATCATCAGGAATCCTGGCTTAGCAAACCTCACCGCTCAACTCTACTCCGACTCGATCGCCCTGGGATTGCCTAGATTGTCCCAGTCATCTTGTTCATGCCACAGCTCCATTCATGGTTCCATAGAGGATCTTTTAGATGAGTCTACCTCTCCAATTTTACCTCAGATGCCAGGTAAGAAACAGGAATGAGGAAGTTTTCCCATTTTAGTTGGGTCCTCATTAGTGCCAGTGTCAGAAAGTGTTACGTTGGACTGGAATCTGGTGATGAGGGAAGTAGCGTGTGATTGACATATTTCTGATCATTGAATTCAGTTAACACATTGGCAGAATTTAATACTTTGCATTGAGTTACACCCTTCATGGTTTGTATTTTACCTGAAAATACAAGTTTAATAACAATTTGATATCCAATAATGCGCTGTCACAAAAACATTAGTATTAGATGGGTCCTATGTAGGTTGCACACATGGAAAACTTTGAATGATTGCTGCTTGAAGAATGCTGTTTGGCATTGGCAGAGAAGATTTGGCAAGTTTTTCATGGGCGCAACCCACATACGCAGTTCTGCTGCTCAACACACAAATGCAGTTTCCTTACAAATGTGGCTCCATTTAAGGGGAAATAAACAGGCTTTCCAACAGTATAAGATTTATTGCCAACAAGCAGATCGTTACAACAAAGAAATAATCGACCAAACACAAATTTCCTTACTTTTGTTGTGCCAAGTTTACATTTACATATAGATGCAATAGTCTAGCAAAAGCCCTCTCTATTGCTACATCACCCAGCATCCACAGCCATATATTTAGTGCAGATTTGCAGACAAATATTAATGAGTAGCTTTCTGGTCTCACCACATCTTTAAGAATGAAAACTAGAGTACACATTAATTTCTGCCATTACAGCATCTGCTCTGTATAGATTCTTCAGTTTTAGTAACTGTTTAATCTCTGGTTTCCCTCCAGTTTCTGTTGCACCACTTAAACGCTCTCCCCGAGCACGGGTATCCATACGTCGGTCACGTCGTTCCGGGGTCATTCCTCAACCACCGGCCGCCATGATCTCCCCAGACCCTGACCTTCTCATCCCCATTCGAACTTCCTACCCTTGCTATGATGGGGAAGAGGAGCAATTCTTAAAAACACTAAAAAAACAGTATGTCTGCCTGTTCACAGCTTTTAAAGGCCACTGTGATTTTAAACACTGTGCATTTTAAACAGCTTTCATTACATTTTCACAAGCTTTATCTGCTCTTTGATTTGTTTCCTTCCTGTTTTCTTTCCTTTTGCTTCTTTTCCTTTCTCTCGCTAATAGAGATTCCCAAGAGAGGTTCTCAGAGTCAGAGTATATCACTTCTCCTCTCAGCAAACTGTTCCCCAGTTCTGCTGTTGACATTTCCTCTCGAAAGCTCTATCACGATGACACCGAGCTGCACGCTGAGAGCCCTGTTACGAAAACTTTGTTTAAAGAAGCAGAGGCGGTTGTTGAATCACCAGGTCACAAAATTTCTGCAGAAGACCTTGAAACTTCTGTTGATATTGCCTGTAGCAAGATGGCAAAAAACAAAGCCTCGGATACTTCTTTGGAAACCTCTCCTTTGAAAATGCCTACAGAAGAGTCATTCACAGATTCTACATCAAGGAAGATGTTACGCGACAGGACTGGACTTCCCATTGATGCTGCGCTTAAAAAGGGAATTTCAAATGAGACAGATGAAGAGTTTTCACCCAGGAAAGTAGAAAAAGACACCGTGGGGGATTTGATGGAAATTTCGTCAAAGAATATATACAGAGAACGAAGTGATTTAGCACTAGATGTGAGAAAGATGATTTGGGATAAAGTAGAAGCATCAGCTGATGTGGCACAAAGGAAGATATCAAGAGACTTGATGGGGGCTTCAGTTGACTCTGCTTCAGGAAAGATGATGAGAGACGATCTTGAACATCCATTTGACTCCAGAAGGATGTCCCAGGACACAGGTTCCAGGAAGCACACGTTCCATAAAGGGGAATGTCTTGATTCCTCTGTGAGGGCATTAGCAAAAGACAAAATGGTTGAGACAGCTAGAACACCATCAAGAAAAATATCTAGAGATGAGCTGGAGTATTGTACAGATGTTGCTTCAATAAAGATACTTAACAGAGAGAAACTTGAAGCACTTGTGGATACATCATCCTCCACAGCGATGCAAGAGTTTTGTCTAGAGCCATCAACAAGTAAAAGTTTACAGAGAAATGAACTTGAGATGTCTGCTGGTTCTCTCAGAAGGAGAATGGCGAGAATGCCTAAAGAGGATGCTGAAAGCTCCATAGACACTCCCACTAGAAAAATCTCTTGGGATAGATTTGATATTCCAAGAGAAATGCCTAAACAATTCATAGTGAGGGAGGAGTTGGGGGTATCAGAATCAGGGTCACTGCCAGCTCGACATGTACAGCCAGACCTTATGTTAACTTCCCAGGTGCCGTGGCAGTCCTCGTCAGACTTTTTCACCGTTGGCCCGCTGAGCCAGCTTGTGTATGATGGGATCCTTGAAAAATCATGCAGCTCCATGTTCTCAGCACCAAACCTCTCTGCCGGCAGGCTGCTAGCAGAGATGGAGCAGCCACTGCCGCCGCCACCGCCAAGGGTTGTCCTCCCAGCTCCTTCATCATCGCCCTCTGAGGCTGCAGATGACAGGAGCAAGGATAAGGAAAAGAGCAAGAAGCCTTTAAAGCTCAAAAATCTTTTTAAAAAGAAGAACGAGCAAACTCCAGAGAAGCTTTAAAGTGGCCTTCAGACAATCAGCGGATAATTTTCTTTCTTTCTTTAACATTTTGTATAAAGTGGAGTTTCAGAATGTCTTTGCTGACATTCAGTAGTGAAAAGGCACTTACTTAAAATTGGACCTATTCACAGCAAAAGTAAAAGTTGAGCTGGAGAAGAATGTCAGGAAAATACAGCACATCAAAACACATAGGTTTTACAATTCAGTCCATACATTGTTGGACAATTACTTTTTTTCCCCATCTGTATACCCCCACAGGAGATTTTAAGTTTAATAATCAAGATGTGATGGAAGTCCAGAATTTCAGCTTTATTTATTTATTTTTTAGCTCAGGGGGTTTGACAAACATATTGCATTACCTGCTCAGGAATTGCAGGCATTTCTATATCATTTTAAAGATAAAGGTTGCTTTTAATGCTTGGATAAAATCCTTTGCAGTCAGTGATTATCAGTGAAGTCTGGAACCCAAAAACATCACCGAATGCTGCATTTCCTCCCTTGAGATGCTCTGTTGGGCCTTTACTGCAGCCACCTTCAGTTGCTACTTGTTTGTGGGTCTTTCTGCCTTCTCTTGCACGCTCTGTTGGGTTGAGATCAGATGACTGACTTGGCCGCTGAAGAACATCCCATTTCGTTGCCTTTAAAAACTCTTGAGTTGTTTTTGCAGTACGCTTCAGGTCCTTTGCACTGTGAGGTGCTGTCCAATCAGTTTTGCAGCATTTGGCTGAATGTGAGCAGGAAGCATAGCCCCGTACACTTTATCTTACTACTACTTTTAGCATGAATAAACACTTGTAACCCAGTTCCACTGACGGCTGTACATGCTCCTGCCATAACACTGCCTCCACTATATTTGACTGATGATGTGACTGTGCTTCAGATTCTGAGCTGTTTCTCTCCCTCTTCGGACTTTTATCTTCCCATCATTCTGGCACAATCTGGTTTTATCTAAATATTTTTTCACAGAACTTTTCAGGCTCTTTTAGATGTTTTCTGGCACAGTCTAATCTGACCTTTTTGTTCCTGAGTGTAACCAGTGGTTTGTACCTTGTTGTAAACACTATTTACATTTTGATGGTGTCTCTTCATTGTAGACTTGCACAGTGAAATGCCTGCCTTCTTCAGGGTGTTATTGACTTGGATGTGGCTGTGAAGGGCTTGTTATAACTGTGGAACGAATTCTGTGATCATTTGTGTGAGTTGTCGTTTGTGGTCTTTTGGCCTTTTGGTGTTGCTGAGTTGGTCAGCACATTCTCCTTTTAAGAATGCACTGTATTTGTTTGTTGATTTGGATACTCTTATATGTTTATTTGGGTTTTTCAGCCTATTGATCACCTCTTTCACTCGCATCTCTTTGGACCTCATATTGGGAGTTCCATTGAAAACCTACCAAATATAAGTTCAACACCTCCATATCTTTTATCTGCTTAATTTGTCATGGAATAACAGGGGAACAGCCCTCACCTGACCACAGAGCTAATTATCAGACAATAGTCCATTCCTATTGGCTGTTTGAAAAAGATACTATGAATAAATTGGCTGTAATTCCTAAACAGTTCAGGCAAAGCTGTTGTTAAACCCCTTGAATTAAAGCTGGAAGTCTGCACTTCAACCACACTTTGATTGCTTGTTTCTAACCTCCTTTGTGGTGCTGTCCAGAGACAAAAACAAATCAATTAATTGATTATAAAAAAGTGTTATTTCCAAAAAACACACAAACTGTATTTTAAATTGATTTTACTTTCTGTACTGTCTTACAGATACACGGCTGATACTATATAGTATTTTAGATTTCTTTTTTTATGGTTGCCTACGAGTGAATGATTAAATGTTTTAACAGATACTGCTTTCCTTTATAACAGTGGCAATGCTTAAATTAACTTTAAATCTTAAAGGCTGTTTAATATAGTACAAAAATGAAATGAAATCCTTCTTGTGTGAAAAAAAAGTTGAATGAAACTCTGTGATGTCAAAATTAAATTTACCTTCCTCAACTTATCCAAATTTTATCATAATTTACTGGTTAGGCATGTTTGGGAAATTTTCAAAGCAGCTGCAAAGCCTATTTTGTGTTGGGGTTAGGGGATCACAGGTTGGGGTTAGGCTCCTTGTGGTGAGTAAAGTGCCCTTAGACTGACATGAAAATAAATGTGTTAGACAGCTGAATAGATCTGCACTAAAAGTATTCCACACAATAAAGGACACATTTGTTTTACAACAAAAAACATCTTTAATGGTTTTATAATATATTTTGTGTAGATATTTTGTATGTTTGTGGTAAGTAATTCTGTTTTAGCAGGAAGTTTTGGATAAGGCTTAGCTCACCTCTGTGCAATTAAATAACGTTTTCAGTCAGCATCAGCACTTTTTATTTGTGGTTAAACAGCAACCTTTAAATAGTTTCTGAAATAAACAAAACAATTAGAAATACATAGTTCTCTGATGCACTGTCGTAGTTGTTGTTGGTTGTTTGCTCCTACACTTTTAATTTGGACTATTTCTGACCACTTCTGTGTCAGACAGAAACAAGTTAATAGATAAAGTAGTAAAATTAGAAATTGATCAGTTAAAGTAAACAATCGCAGCTTTTTTTTTTTTCTTTTTTTAGGATTGTTGCTTTATTGTTTTGCTTTGATTAGCTTATTTTTTCATGAGCATAGATGCATTGGCTTATTTTTAAAAGTGACAAATGCGAAAATATTGTAGCTATTTATTATTTTTAATCTAAATTGTTTATGTTACTGAATGATTTATGGTTATTAAATTGTTTTCGGACATTATTGTTTTTCGTTTTTTATTCAAATGCTTCAGACATGAAGATTGTAATTGGAACTCTTTTCCAATAATTAACTATTTTTTTTATACCACTTGTCAGCAGAGGCGTAGTTCTGCTGGAGCGCAACAGAGCAACTCGCCCCCATTTTTTTCCCAAGTGAGGAAATAAAATATTCACAATTGGATTAAGTAGTTGAAGTTCAGCTGTCATTTTAAGTATATTCATACAATAAACTAGCCAATAAACACAAAGTGAGAGGTCAATGCTGTTCATAATATTTAGAGCTGGATTTATTAAGCAGTGCAAAACATCAAAAAGCCACTCTTGGGCTCTACTAAAGAGGCAGAATGTCAGCTTTGTGACTGAACGCCATGGGGCAAATTAGCCCAGTGAAGCATTCACAAAAATGCTGCAATGGGAGTAGAAAGCTCTGCTAACAGATGCAGCCATTATCTGCCAAAAGCAGTGCAAGTGAGTAGCTCAAAAATGAGAGGACTTGATGAGTGAGCAAGTGAGGCTTAACAAAAATAATAAGTTCAGGTTTTACACATCTGCTTCTCTCCGAAAACAGTGTGGGCATTAAGGGAAATGACAAGAGGCTGAAGGAGAAACAATACTTTTTGATACAAAAGATAGCTCTTCTGAAATTTCTGACTCAGGTGGAGCTTAAGATTTATCCAGAGGAGAACCGCATTATTACAAACTATTTCACAGCTGACCTGTGCGATGTGTAGAAGAACACAAAACATTATTTACCGTCAGATCCTGAGAAACAAATAACTCAACTTGGTGTGCTCTGTTACTAAAACAAATAACACTGCACTGGTTCTAAGTTATTTCAATGTCAAGTGTCGTAAGTGTAAAATGTTTTCTCCTGTTCTAAAAAAGATTGTACTATGAATGAATAACTGTTGTTTGCTAATTTATAAGAAGCTGAAATTGATAACTTAAAAAGATGGTAAAATCAGAAAATGTTGCCCAGTGTGGCAAAATAAAAACCTGAACATAAAAACAGCATGTTAATCGTGTCATTTGTAAAAGAAATTTGATTGCTAAGTAACAGATTTGAACTTCCTGGAAGTAAACAATGAGCTAACCCTTTTTTTTTTTCTTTAATTTTCTGTCAATTATTTGCAAACTAAGTGTTTGAGAATAGCCAACAACAGACTTAAGTTAATTTGACAGTATATTGAACATTTTTAATTAAAATTTTACAAAATCATGTAAAAGCTTTTTTTCCCCCTCCAAGTTCAATTTTGTGGTGCAAGGTAGACCATCGTCAGCACACATGGTGATTTTAAAATATTAATCCAAAACCTCCCACAACCATTATTGAGAAGCTTTGATCTTGAACACTACCTAAAATCATGGTCAGTGTAAACACTCATCACAGCAGCAGCCATGCTCCCCCTTGTGTTTGAGAGGATTACCAACCCATCCGAGGTTTCAAATGAATAGAGCCTACATGCACAGTAACAAGAAAACTCATTAAAAAGGGGATTTCCCTACAGTGCATTACAGTCATTAGAATGAATATATTCATGGTATAAACTTCCAGCAACTAAAATGCATTTGAGGATAAGACAACAATGTAATTTAGCTTTGACTGTTCAGTGGAGCTTTTGTGATGAGGTTTTTAGTTTATTACCTTTCATCTCCAATAGAGGTCAGAAGTGTTCAGATAAAAGGCAGCATGTGATGCTTCTGAGTGATGCTGAGGGTTCGTAAACGCTCTCTCTCCCACACCACTCTTCCCTTGACTCAGCAAAACCTTCCAAAGTCACTGCTCTGCAATTTATAACTCTACCTCATTTCATCTGTTTAAGATTTGTTTGACATGCTGTGACAACAATCAACATACTTTTCTTTTCTGTCCACAAACACACAAAGAGTAAACAGGTCAGATATTGCCAGTAATCTTGTTTGAACGCACAAAACTGTTCGAGATTATTTTTTATTCAATGAATAAATGACAAATGTTTTAAAATAAACTCCAGTGAATTAATTAATAAACAGTGGATCAACCAAATAATAAACAATTAAATAA
The DNA here is from genome assembly GCF_007364275.1 of Archocentrus centrarchus. Lineage (NCBI taxonomy): Eukaryota > Metazoa > Chordata > Actinopteri > Cichliformes > Cichlidae > Archocentrus > Archocentrus centrarchus. Next base: position 22,223,713 of record NC_044346.1, on the reverse strand, counting down.
TACATTAGACAGAGAGCAACAGAAAGTGATCGACTAACTTCTGTCTCAGTGCATGTTATCTTGAGGTTCAGCTGCAGTACATACAATTAAAACATCACCAACGTCACCATGTTCTGTTATTAATCTGGACAAGATTGAAGGCCAACTCATAACAACTGACTAATCATAACAGTATAAAGATGTTATGATTAGTCAGGAACATGGGCTCGGGGAGAGAGAGAGAGAGAGCACACACACAGGCCTGTCTCCTCCTCTGAGTCCCTGCATTTGCATGTGTGATAACTACTTCTTTAATATATTAAATGTCTTACTTTTTTAATTAAAGTGTTTCAGATGTCTTCCTTTGCAAACAACCTGTTTACCTGTCAAAACCAATCAAGAAATCCTAGCAGCAAGTTATCTGACAATGCTGTCAGATTTGAGTAGTAGTTTTTCCTCAGTCCTTCTGTGGTGGGTGTGAGAGAATTCAGCTGTTAATAATCGGTTTTTTTCTTGGCGTGATTTAAGTGTTTGTGATGCTGTTACAATTATACCAAATAGTAGGATGCTGTCTGTGTGAAAGGAGGACATAAACAGTACAGACTTTACTACTGAACATATCATACTTATTATTCATTAGTTATAGTAGCAATATATTCTATAGGGTTTGGACCTACCTGTTCAATGACCACAAAGTAAAATTAAAATTGCTGCAGAGCTCCTCATCTCAATCCTTGCTTTTCTACAAGATTTGAAATAAAATAATATAATAATAAATAATAATAATAAAAATAGTAAAATAACATATGTTTTCCCAATTAATTGTCACATACACTGATCAAGCATAACATGACCACTGACAGGTGACGAGGATAACTGATTATCTCTTCATCATGGCACCTGTTAGTGGATGGGATGTATTGGGGAGCAAATGAACATTTTTTCCTCAAAGTTGATGTTAGAAGCAGGAAAAATGGGCAAACGTAAGAATTTGAGCAAGTTTGACGAGGGCTAAATTGTGATGGCTGGATGACTGGGTCAGAGCATCTCCAAAACTGCAGCTCTTGGGGGAGTTCCTGATCTGCAGTGGTCAGTGTCTATTAAAAGTGTTCCATGGAAGGAACAGTGGTGAACCAGCAACAGGGTCATGGGCAGCAGAGGTGTATTGATAAATATTTATTTTTAAAATTTAATCACATGATGACCTTTTTTGTCATAGCTGTGCGGCCTGGTTTGTGACACAAGAAGCAGCCTTTAACATATACTGTAGCTGGAACAATGAGGAAAGAAAAAAAAAACATTAAAAAAAAAGTGCCCCAAAATAATCATTAATAGGTTGAAAAAAATACATGGCTGATTATAAGCCTCATAATTCTAAGTTAAGGACAGGGGTAGTTATATGTTTGTCTTCTGATTGGTGTGTTTGTCCATCTTGAGGCAGGAACACAACTCGCGTTAAACACAAGTCTTCATCCTGAAAGACAATTTAAAAATTTGAAAAATATTAGTTTTTCATTCAACACTGTTATTAAAAAGGAAAAATTGTGAATGCAACATAATAATAAAGTACAAACAGCACAAAGGATGTGCAAATCAAAAAGAAATGTTGGTTACCATATTCTGCTTCCATCGTCTTTTGATACTCAATCTTTTCTGATGATCTTGAGATCCTTTTTCTGCACAAATGAACACAACAATAGTGTAATATCTGAAGGCTTGAAAAACATTTATCTATTGGGATTGTGAGTCTGAAAATAAACACCTTCTAAAGAAAAATTACACGTAACAGAATAAATAATAATAATAAAACATTCCAGACAGAAACAAACCTATCATGTACAAGACTATTAAAGCACCTGTGGGACTGTAATAGGTACCTGTTTTCTGACAGACGTGATACACCAGAATAAAGGAGAAGAGGGAGGAGAGAATGGTAAAGGCTGGAGTGAGCACCACCATCCACGACACACGGGTTACACTGACAATTATTTTTTCTTGTGAGATGGATGGTTTTCCTATAGTGAGTAAAACATACAAATCATCACCTCAGATCCATTTTAATTTGATATAGAAAAAAAAGTCAGTATGCATGCTGAAACACGGTCATTAGGTAATGTGGTAAATCTGGAATATTTTTGATAAATGACCGGAGTCACTTTTTTCTCCAAAGCAAACATTTTCCAATCTAATCTTAATACTTGGATCAGTTAAATAAATACATTCACTGCGTTTACTTAAAGGAGAAGCCTGATCACAAAACTTACCTAATTTAATTCTTGTTGTAGAATTGCCATATGTGTAAATATACATAGCAGGGATGACTTCTTTATCCCCCTCGTGCTGCTCTTCTGTTCCACAGTAGTAGAGGCCTTCATCAGAATCAGTGACATTTAAAATCATGAGGTCTCGGGAATTAGAGGAATCATTCCTCACAAAGTGAAAATGAGAAAAGGGTTTGATAGCATCAGATGACACAGATTTGTGTCTTAGAACAAGAGTGTTCTCGTGAGAACAGTTCCTGTACCATATTATGTAAACTCCAATGGTTAATTTGCAGTCACAGTACAGAGTGATGTTGTCTCCAGGTTGGGCTGTCACTTCCAATGTGGATTCGGAAATCACACTTTGACAGCAGGAAAAAACTCCTGGAATAAAAGTACAATTATAAATGTGTGTGACAAAAAACTGAAACTGTAAGGATGAAAAAAAAAAAAAATGTTCCAAATGAAACTCGAGGACTGTAACTTAAATGGTAAAATTACCAAAGAGAACAAGACGAATAATATGCAATCCATCCATTTGTGAAGAGCATGGGAGGTTGAAAGACAGTGTATGAGGCACACGTGCATGATGTATGCACACTTTTCCAGGAAATGTAGTTGATTGGTTAGTTGTTTTTTGTGGTTTATATTTTGGTTGCGGTGCACAATGTGCAAAGTGACTGTGCAGTTACTATGGACACCAAGAAGCAACCCCTGTAACACAAACAGACTCACAAAGAGAGAGAGAGAAGATTTATTTCAGTATACAGTAATCCCTCACTACTTCGCTTTTCACGGGTTTTCAATCAATATTAGTATAAAATATTTATTGGGGTATTTTTGCTGTTTTGCGGGTTTTTGCGGTACTCGTTCTTCACATGCGTAGTACGTGTTGTACAGTAATGTATATATTTGGTGTATAAGTGTGTGGGGAGGGTTTATAAAAACTTAAAATAGTGTATAACTACTAAAATAATGTATAAGTATTAAAATAAATATAGTGTTTAAGTTATGCAGCATAACAGGACATTGCATGGCCCGTGGTTTCATATGGTGTTTGTTCATACGAGCCTTGTATACCTGCTCTTTCCATCATAAGATGTGCTTTCCAGCAAACATATTGCAAGTGTGAGAAAGTCATGTGGCAACATCTTCAACAGGCCACTGATCTATGACACCAGTCAGCCTGCATGTGGGGTCTTTTTGTTTCTGTGGGTTTCCTGTTGGCCTAATCATATGAGTGGCGCAATGCGGGTTGTTACAGCTTGGAGAAAGCGTTGAAAATAAAGACAGTTTATTTCTTTTATATTTGGGCACAAACTGCTTAAATATTTATGTATGCTTATTTTTAAAGTAACACAGTAATATAATAATAAATGTAATATGATCAACATCATAAACATGCTATTGCATATTAGAATTAATACCATGACTCTTTTCGATGAATTTACTTATCCCATATGGCAGCTCATGACTGAGCTGCTGTTTTGCAGGGTAAATAAAATAATTAAAGCATAATGAATTCATTATCAATTTTGTTCTGTTAGTATACATTTTTTGAGCCTTTATGTTCTTTTGATTGCTGAGCTCAGGACTCTGTGTTTTCTCCTTCTTCGGTTGAACTTCCAAAGCATAAATACATAATCCATAAATCCACCACAGTATTGAGGAGTCTCATAATGATGACACCTGCTGGACTTTGCATGAAACAGAAAACTGAGACAGTCACTGCAGTTATTTTAGTTATTTATTGTGTTATTATATCGCCATACTGAAAAAACATCTTAAAGAATATATATATTTTTTCCTCTACCTCCTGCCTTGGCCTGTTGTACAAAGTAAAAAGAAGGAAGAAAATACATTTTAGTTTCATGACAAGAGAAACTGGTTCACATGATAATAACTCCTTCAACACTTGCTGTATATTTTTCATTTGATTTTTTACCGTCACAGTTGTTGAGAGTCCAAAACTAATCCACTGATTAAACTATGACTTGAACTCCTGGAATACAAACACAATCACAAAGCATGTGGAAATGTTAAAATTGCTGTAGCTTTTTTTTATATATATATATATATATATATATATATATATATATATATATATATATATATATATATATATATATATATATAAAACTAATAAGGTTAGCATGGCACATGTACATTGTACAAAGATAATAAATAATATATAAAGATAAATAATAAAAATAATTTAAAAAATACATAATAAATAAAAATAAATAATAATAAAGAGAATAAATTATTATATTCCAAATAATGCTGCTAAATATCTAAAGGTAAAACTTCCTACAAACATTCAAAATGGACTTTTTCACACAATTGCTAGAAGTCACTTAATATCAAAATGTAAATGTCTTCCTAAAGTGTTTATGCTAAAGACTTGCTGTGTTGTTCTTGTTCTTTGCAAAAACCACATAAAACAAAATAAAAGCATTTTCCCTTAGTTCTTACTGCAATATATTTGTTGAAGATGAATATGAGACTGACCATCAGTCAAGAATGAACAAAGTGAGGGGTGCACAAAAGCATTCATTGGGCCACGCCAGTGTGCAGCTTTTGACTGTCTGCTTGTTGCATTCAGTCGTCCGAGGGGATGCTTGTTTCTGTGGTTTTCCTGTGAGCCTGCTGCTCACTAGATGAGCTACATAATGGTTGTGGTTTGTCATGTCTATTTTCTCGGATTGTTGAAATGCACCAGCTGTAGGTTAAAGTTGAAGTGGATATTTAAAATGTAGTGATGGCAAATAGCTACAAGAAGAAACCTAAAAGAGGAAAAAAGTGATATGTAGATGTGTATGGTTATTAGTGCTGTGGGAATTTCTGTTATCAAGGTCATCACAGGAATGGCAACTATTTTAAAAATAGATTTGTTCCCACTGTTTGTTATATGTTGGTTGCCGTAATTGAAAGTTTAGTTTTCATCTTAATCTGAGCTCATGTGCATTCTGGAGCATGAGTTTGCTTCTGGGATGTTTCTCTTAGCCGTGACTGATCTCATGGTCTCTGAGAGAGACATCACAATACTTTAATGCTGCCACTGGTATGCAGAAAACAAACTTGAGTTTGTTGCATTGGCAAACATCAAAATTTAATTTAATTTAATTTAGCAAACCCCAGGCTTTCTGTTACATTCTCAGACTCATACTGTGGTCTCCAGCTGCTACAGAGGCCAAAATGGTTTAAGATATTTCTACCTCTGCAGCTCTGTTAATGACACTGAATGGATTAATTTAATTCAGTGTGTTAGGCTTATAATACAGTGGAGAAAAAGATGAGGATGTTTATAATCACGTGTTTAAATTAGTTTGTTCCTTATTCCACTGAAAGATTTGGTAGCAGAATAAGTGCTGAACTCAGAACTCCAAGTTCTTTGGTTTTAATGCTTAGTTTAGTATATTACACGAACCAGGCAACACACCAGCCTGCACTAGTTTGCAATGCCTATTCCTAGTTGCCTGGAGGTTTTCCCTTGCAGCATATGACATACAGTATCATGAGGCTTAACTGGCTTTGTGCTGTGACTCACCAGGTGTTGATACTCTGACACTTTACAGCATTCTGTCTAAAGCCATTTCTTTAGGACTGCAGTATTCTGGCTATAATATTAACTTCTAGAAGCCACTGTCAACCCCTCTTACTATTTAACAGGAGAAGGGTTACATTTACATCAAATGTCATCTTTGAGAGACAAGGAATCCCCCCCACATCCTTTCCAGACAAAAAGATTTTAAAAAATGTTGATATATGAAAGTATTTTTTCCCCTGTTTATCCATTGAAAAAAACAGAAAAATGTTTGTCCTTCAAATACAAGGATTAAGACTTGTACCTTAGAGTCTCTCCTCATACAATGAAGGCATATCTGTTTATGAAGCCACTCTATACACAATGCACAGAAATAGATTCAGCTAGTGAAGGTAGGAATGCAAAATTTGCAAATATTTTACAGTAAATGTGTAGTTTTACTAATCCTAAAATCTTGAATACTGCTGTGGCACCTTTTCTAATGTCTTGGAGAATTTCCCAGATCATATCAGATGGTAACAGAAAAACGCAGGATGAGTGTCTGCTGATACGCTTCACCTGATACTCTTCACAGTATAAATGCTGTCCCATGTGCTCACCCCGTCTTTCTTTCATCTGCCTTCTTTTGCATTTGCATCTCTGTCTACTCCAAACCATACAAATGAAACATATATTGCTGTTGTCCTTATACTCCATATCCTTTGAGCCACTTTGATTTGACATGTAATATTTTGTAATTTTACTTTGCATTCCAATGTATATTTTATGACAAAGGCAATGAAAATATGACATTTCTTTTCTTTGGTATATGATGTTATTCTTGTGCATAAATGTCTTATTGAAGTGCAATTTTTTTTCTCAAAAGTGAAGATGTTTCTTAGTAGGTACCTGCATATTGAGCCCTGTGGTGATATGACAAGATGTTTGCTGTTGTCATTTTCCTCTGAGTCCTAACGATCTTATTGACCTGCTAACTGTGGTAAATAACTGTAGGCCGCAGAAACTTTGTGTGACTGCATGAAAGAAATTAATTACTTATCACTTGACAAAACTGTACAGTTAGCAGGAGGAAAAAAAAACTGCTACAATCTGGGTTTGGAGTTTTGTTGCTGTTCCTTTTTTTTTTTTTTTTTTTACTGGCAAACCCCATGGTTGCCAGTATCCACACCAAAAATGAATATGACATTGTCTAAAACTGTCAACAGATACAAATGATGATAATAACAATGATCTACAAAATTAAAATTATTTTAGGGAGCAGTTTGCAGTGTCCAGGATTGGTTGACTCAGCAATCAAAGAGAAACAAAGGAAGTTGAGTCTATAAAGACATTCAGTAGAGCAATGCTAATACCAAACTGTCATTTCATTTTTATTTCAAAACCAAGAACAACAACAACAACAACAATAATAATAATAATAATAATAATAATAATAATAATAATAATAATAATAATAATAATGGGAGTTTTACTGATATAAATATTGTAGTTCATGTGGTTAGTATACCAGTCACATGTAATTTTAAAATTATGAAAAACATTTAAAGCTACTTACATGTCACTGTCACAAAAACTACAATATAAGGAAAATGTAAAGAATTACGAAAAATAAAAGGCAAAATCCTATAATATTATAATCCTAACTCTGTTGACTGACAATTATTCTCATGCAACAAATGAAAATGTGGACAAAGAGGACGTTTTCCCCATCTTGAATGCATCTACTGGAACCAGACTTGTGTTAAACACAAATCTTCATCCTGAGAAACAATTTGACATTTGTCATTTAAAATCATAACTTATTCTGATATTAAGTAATTACTTAAATATTAGAACAGTTTGTAATTTTAAGAAGTGTCATATATTATTAAAGAACACATAATGTCATATGATTGGCCTTTATCGGCATTGTATATAATGTGTTGCAAACTAATGAATTATTATAATCACATTGCAATTATGTAATGCATTACTGTACTAAATTCAGTAATCACATGACTCACTGAAAGATTCAGATAGATACTGTGTCAGTGTGTGAGACTGTAGCCTGAGGTTTATATTATTAACTGATAGCTATGTGACAATGCTTCTCAGGCCATGTTACAGAGTAATGTAAAACTAATGTAAAATGTAGGTAAAATAAACAAATAAATAAATTCTCCATCGAGTAATTAGGTACAGTAATTGATGACTTTTCAAAAAAGGGCATTAGCAATGTTTGTAATACATTACTCTTTTGAGTAATGACCCTCACAATTTTGCTATGAATAATACATATAGTTTATAAAAAATCAAGTGTAAATGAGAAGATGAAAAGTTCCTAAGCTTACCTGATTCTGTCTCCTTTGACCATTGTTATCTGGTCTATTCTGATAAATTTGAAGTCCTTTTTCTGCACAAAAAAAAGTACACTATCATACTGGAGCATTCAGCAGCAACATTGCCATAAAGAAATTGCTAATTTAATGTTTGTTTATAGTTTTCTTAGAGGAGGATGTGGGAGTGGGGGTGAATCTATACACAATGCACAATTAGAAAATATAATTCTAATGATTATAATTTACAGTACCTGTTTTCTGACAGAACTGATAAATAAAAATAAAGGAAAAAAAGGAAATGAGAATAGAAAATCCTGGTGCAAGCATCATCATCAAGGGCACAACACTGGAACCACAGGTTTCACTGTAGACAGGACTAGAACTGGAGTCAGGACGAGGACTGGAGTCAGGGCAAGGACTGGAGTCAGGGCAAGGACTGGAGTCAGGGCAAGGACTGGCATGAGGTGAGTCTGCATGAAATATGTAGTGTATTAGGTCTAAATTTTTTCTTACAATTAAGTGCACTTATGTATAGTACTTTGTATAGTGTTAGTTTACACATTATAAAAGTACTGGGTTGCTATCCACTTTAGTAATCGCTTGTTATTGTATAACACACTCTCACTTGATGTAAGGTGACTTTACCTAATGTAAGACCATATTTTCTTAATGTTATTAGTTTGTAAAATGGTTAAGATGAGTGCAGTTTTTTTTCAGAGTTTAAATTGAAAGGGAAGTAAAGCAATTAAAAGGAAACACAATGCTAAAGTGTCCAGAACATGCGCTTCAACTGGTAGCAGCAAAGTCTGGTAGCTCTGATCTTTATTTTTGTTGTCCATCCATCCATCCATTCACTTCTGCTCATCGTGGTCAGGGTTGCGGGGGGGCTGGAGCCTATCCCAGCTATCATAGGGCGAGAGGCAGGGTACACCCTGAACAGGTCGCCAGCCTGTTGCAGGGCCAACACAGAGAGACAAACAACCTTTCAAACTCACATTCATGCTCTCATTCACACCTATGGGCAATTTAGTGTAGCCAATTAACCTAACCCCAGTAAGTGCATGTCTTTGAAATGTGGGAGGAAACCACCCGGAGGAAACCCACGCAAGCACGGGGAGAACATGCAAACTCCACACAGAGAGAGGGAAAGGCCTGGGCCAAGGTGGAATCAAACCCAGACCTTCCAGATGTTATTCTAACTGTGAGGCAGCAGTGCTAACCACTGCGCCACCTGCGCGTTGTATTTTTATTTATTTATTTAGTTGGTTAGTGTTTGTCAAGTACTGATGGATGCTTCTGTGGGGAGAAGAGTTTACTCAAGAGAAGAGCTTTTTTCATTGAAGTTGAGCAAATCTGGAAGATCTGAAAGTGAGTGGAGTCTCATGTATTTTACTGAAACTTGGTTGAATCAGAATCAGACTCTAATGTGGATCTACCTGCTTTCACCCTCATACCGTTAGACAGAGATGCTGATGCAAGCGGCAAGAAAAATAAAGGCAACACCTGAGGTTCCCTGTGAAGTTCTCCAGGAGACTGTTGCTAGGGTGCAGACTAAACATCTAGAGGTAGTCTTCATAATTTCACCAATACACAATACACTCTTTGACACAATACACCAGTGTCAAAGAATCTTGCAGAGCTAGTGTCTTGCCACCACTTGGAGGGTAACCAGTTACCACCACAGAAGTCACCACCAAAGTCATCCTGAACAACTCTGATCACCCACTTTATAATATTTTTATGGAACAAAAAAACATGAGTACTGGAAGACTTTGCAAAACAGAAAGATACAGGAAATCATTTGCACCCACAGTCATTAGGCTTTTTAATTCTCATACAAACATATCATTTCCCTCTGGGATAAATAAAGTTATTCTTTTTCTTAAAGCATACCCTGAATAATTGTCTGTTTTAGGACCATTATTGACAAAATGAACATTTTTACCCCCTCTGCAAATTGCCACCTTATTGTGGTAGAGGGGTTTGTGTGTCCCGGTGATCCCACAGGCTATGTTCTCTGGGGGTTTTTGCCTTCTGGTAGCATCTCCCAGGGAAAATTGGTCCTGGGTGAGGGACAATACAAGGAGTGATTCAGATGACCCTGATGACAGAAAGATCAAGGGACCTGACTGGAATAAGGTTACTGGGACCCCACCCTGGAGCCAGGCCTGGGTAGGGAACTCTAGGGAGAGCGCCTGGCAGGGTGCAGCCCAAAGAGGACACATGGGCCTGGCTTCCTGTAGGCCCACTACCTGAAGGAGGTCTTGTAGGGGTTAGGTGCAGTGTGTGCCGAGTGGACCAATCATCCGGCTATCAAGGCTGGCTACTGGGACATGAAATGTCACTTCTCTGGTGAGGAAGGAGCCTGAGGTAGTGCGTGAAATTGGCTAGATATCATCAGGCTCACCTCAATGCACAGCCTGAGCTCTGGAGAAGGGCTGGGCTCTCCAGTCTGGAGTTACCCTTGGTGAGATGATGGGATGGGGTGGGTATCCTTGTATCCTCTTGGCTTGCTGCCTGTACACTGGAGTTTTCACCTGTGGATGAGAAGATCATTTCCCTGTGCCTTCAGGCTGGGGAAGGGGTCCTGACTTTTGTTTGTGCGTATGTGCTGACTGACAGTTCAGAGTAAACTTATCCAGCCCTAACTATAAGCTTTATCAAAAGGGAAAGGTTTAAGCCTAATCTTAAAAATAGAGAGGGTGTCTCCTGAATCCAAGCTGGGAGCTGGTTCCACAGAAGAGGGATCTGAAAGCTGAAATCTCTTACTCTTATTCAACTTTTAAATACCTTAGGAACAACAGTCATCTGGACAGTCAGGTGAAGAGAGGAGCTGAGCTGTCAATTGATCACCATCTGGTGGTGAATTGGATCAGGTGGTGGAGGAGGATGCTGGACGGACCTGGTACTGTCATGGCCGGGGAGGAAACGGACGAGGAAGGACTCACATGAAGGACTCCAGAAGCAAACATAACTAAAAAGGGGATTTATTTCAACGGGGAAACACAAATACAAAAACCTTGGAAGGGAGGCACAGGGAGACGAAGGGCAGGCACAGGGAACACAGGAACATGCGGGCACAAAACATCAACGACGCGACAGAGAACAAATGAAAACTGAGGGTTTAAATACACAATGGGTAATCAGGGCAAGAGGAAACAGCAGGGAACAACAGGTGAGGCAAATGAAACTAATTACACAGGGGAAGCAAAGCTAAACACAAAGCACAAGGAAATCACATAGGCAAAATAAAACAGGAAGTGATAAACCAAGGAACACGCAGACAAGTCACAACACTGGGAACATGACAAACATACAGGGAGGACAAACTCAGGAAATAAACTATTAACACAAAACGCTGGGCCAACGGCCCAGGACATGACAGTACCCCCCCTCAAAGGCCGGCTCCCGCCGGCCAAAACCAGACAAGGGCGGGAGGCGGGGGACCAGGAGGGAGGGCCCGAAACAAAAACAAAGACAGGGAGCAAAACAGAAATCACAGGGCGTGAACAAAACAAATCAAACCCGTACAGGAAGAAAACAAAAACACAGGACCAGAACAAAAGGCGACGGCACAAGGCCGGAGACAGTCCAAAACAGGGGGTCGAAACAAGGAACAGTCCAGGAGCTATGACAAAACAAAAAACAGCAGGGGAAAAAACAGTCCACAGTTCAGGGGAGTCAGTGGGAAATCCAAAAACAAAAAACACACAGTTCAGGAGGCCGCAGAGGCCAAGGGGCCACAAAGCAAAATCCCAACGAGGGAGGCCGACCGCGCTCCCAGCGGCGGCGGCGACGAGGACGAGAAGGAATCACTGGAGGCCGACCGCGCTCCCAGCGGCGGCGGCGACGAGGACGAGAAGGAATCACTGGAGGCCGACCGCGCTCCCAGCGGCGGCGGCGACGAGGACGAGAAGGAATCACTGGAGGCCGACCGCGCTCCCAGCGGCGGCGGCGACGAGGACGAGGGGGAATCACTGGAGGCCGACCGCGCTCCCAGCGGCGGCGGCGACGAGGACGAGGGGGAGTCACTGGAGGCCGACCGCGCTCCCAGCGGCGGCGGCGACGAGGACGAGGGGGAGTCACTGGAGGCCGACCGCGCTCCCAGCGGCGGCGGCGGAGACGAGGAGAAGACACTGGAGGCCGACCGCGCTCCCAGCGGCGGCGGCGACGGGGAGCAGGCACCCGAGGCCGACCGCGCTCCCAGCGGCGGCGGCGGAGACGAGGAGAAGACACTGGAGGCCGACCGCGCTCCCAGCGGCGGCGGCGGAGACGAGGAGAAGACACTGGAGGCCGACCGCGCTCCCAGCGGCGGCGGCGGAGACGAGGAGAAGACACTGGAGTCCGACCGCGCCCCCAGCGGCGGCGGCGGCGACGACGAAGACACACCAGAGCCGCAACATGCCCGGACTCCCCTGAGCCCAGGGCGGTCAAGGACACAGGAAACTCGGAAGGTCCGAACCGAGCGGGACCCCCTGGCGGCTCGGACTGAGCGGAACACTCCGAAGACTCCGGCGGCTCGGACTGAGCGGAACACTCCGAAGACTCCGGCGGCTCGGACTGAGCGGAACACTCCGAAGACTCCGGCGGCTCGGACTGAGCGGGACCCCCTGGCGGCTCGGACTGAGCGGGACCCCCTGGCGGCTCGGACTGAGCGGGACCCCCTGGCGGCTCGGACTGAGCGGGACACTCCGAAGACTCCGGAGGCTCGGACTGAGCGGGACCCCCTGGCGGCTCGGACTGAGCGGAACACTCCGAAGACTCGGACTGAGCGGGACCCCCTGGCGGCTCGGACTGAGCGGGACCCCCTGGCGGCTCGGACTGAGCGGAACACTCTGAGGACTCTGGCGGCTCGGACTGAGCAGGACTCTCCGGCGCGGAGCGCTCGGACTGAGCGGAGACCCCCATCGGCTCGGACTGAGCGGGACCCTCTGGCGCGGAGTGCTCGGACTGAGCGGGACCCCCTGGCTCGGACTGAGCGGAGACCCCCATCGGCTCGGACTGAGCGGAACCCTCTGGCGCGGAGCGCTCGGACTGAGCGGAGACCCCCATCGGCTCGGACTGAGCGGAGACCCCCATCGGCTCGGACTGAGCGGGACCCCCTGGCTCGGACTGAGCGGAGACCCCCATCGGCTCGGACTGAGCGGAACTCCCTGGCTGCATTGCAGGGCACGCAGCCGTCTCCTCCGACGACTGGGGCTGCTTTGCAGATAGATCGGGTGAGTCAGATGGTGAGGATGAGGGTGACAGGAGAGCTGACTGAGGGCGAGCTAGTGCTACACTAGCGAACTGCGTGGAAGCAGACTGAGACTGGGAGGTGGCTGGAGCTACAGCAGACTGAGGACGAGGGAGAGCGGCGGGCTGAGAGCTAGGGAAATCAGGCGGCGTGGAAACTGCCCGAGAGCTAGGGAAATCAGGCTGCGTGGAAACTGACCGAGAGCTAGGGAAATCAGGCTGCGTGGCAACTGACCGAGAGCTAGGGAAATCAGGCTGCGTGGAAACTGACCGAGAGCTAGGGAAATCAGGCTGCGTGGAAACTGACCGAGAGCTAGGGAAATCAGGCTGCGTGGAAACTGACCGAGAGCTAGGGAAATCAGGCTGCGTGGAAACTGACCGAGAGCTAGGGAAATCAGGCTGCGTGGAAACTGACCGAGAGCTAGGGAAATCAGGCTGCGTGGAAACTGACCGAGAGCTAGGGAGGTCTGGCTGCGTGGAAACAGACCGAGAGCTAGGGAGATCTGGCTGCGTGGAAACAGACCGAGAGCTAGCTAACACTGGGGCCTGAGAGGGAGCTGACACAACTGGAGCTACAGAAGGAGCAGGAGCTGAGGGAACTGGGACCAAAACCGAAGGAACTAAGACAGGGGCTGAGGAAACTGACTGAGAGGGCACTGAAACAGCTGACACTGGGGACCGAGGAAGAGTTACTGGAGCTAGAGCTGACTGAGGGCGAGGGAGAGCGACTGGAGCTAGAGCTGACTGAGGGCGAGGGAGAGCTGCTGGCTGCGTGGGAGCAGACTGAGGGAGAGCCGACTGCGTGGAGACTGACTGAGAGCTAGAGAGAGCTGACTGCGTGGAGACAGACTGAAGAGGCACTGTGGACGACACTGAAAACTGCTGTGAAGGCTTGGACCTGGCTGCCCCCACCCGCGGAACAGGAGCGGGCGCAGAGGTCAGCCCGTCCGTGGCTGCCTCCCCCCGCGGAACAGGAACGGGCGCAGAGGTCAGCCCGTCCGTGGCTGCCTCCCCCCGCGAAACAGGTACGGGCGCAGAGGACAGCCCGTCCGTGGCTGCCTCCCCCCGCGAAACAGGTACGGGCGCAGAGGACAGCCCGTCCGTGGCTGCCTCCCCCCGCGAAACAGGTACGGGCGCAGAGGACAGCCCGTCCGTGGCTGCCTCCCCCCGCGAAACAGGTACGGGCGCAGAGGTCAGCCCGTCCGTGGCTGCCTCCCCCCGCGAAACAGGTACGGGCGCAGAGGACAGCCCGTCCGTGGCTGCCTCCCCCCGCGAAACAGGTACGGGCGCAGAGGACAGCCCGTCCGTGGCTGCCTCCCCCCGCGAAACAGGTACGGGTGCAGAGGACAGCCCGTCCGTGGCTGCCTCCCCCCGCGAAACAGGTACGGGTGCAGAGGACTTCACAGAGGCTGGCGGAACCTGGGGCTCCTGGAGACGAGCTGGCATCACAGCAGACAGGGGCGAGCGCGACCGGGGGGGAGCGCGACGATGCCGGGTGCGCTGCTTCCTCCGCTTTCTGTTGGAGTGGGAGGCACGATTCTCTGCATCCAGAATGTCCACTAGCAGAGGAGAATCAATGATTTCTACATCTTGCGGCAGCCAACAGAGGTCGGGCTGCGCGACGGTGGAGTGGGAAAAAGTCTCATCACTTGCCGCAATAATATCGAGCCCGGTGGTACTCACGGAGGTGGTGGCCTGTGCGTGAAGCGGTGACAATGTCCGCGGCGTTATACCGCTCGGGTCTTGGGGAGAGGTGAGTGGAATGGAAGATGGCAGGGCCGGAGAGCAAGGCAGTGCCGGTGGCGATGAGGGGCCATGGAGAGGAGGAGACGAGGATAAGCCGTCTGGCTGCAGGAGAGGTGCATTAGTGATGGCTTGAAGAAAAAATTTGAGTCCCTGCCCTGGACTGGGCGGCCAATATTGTGCAGTTCATATTGTAGGTTCTTTCGGAGCATGATTATTGAATGGGCAAGTGAAGCGGTGTCAGGATGGGTGAGGAGCCAGGTGGAGGACGAAATAAGTCCACAACAGAAAGCTAATTGTATTAACCGGTGGTGACTGGTGGGGGCCTGAACAATTTTCTCGGAGAAATCCTTGAGCTCCAGGATCTTCTCTTCTTGCTCAGAGAGGGTCCTTATATCTGCGGGGTCCATAGGTTGGTCGCGTCGTTCTGTCATGGCCGGGGAGGAAACGGACGAGGAAGGACTCACATGAAGGACTCCAGAAGCAAACATAACTAAAAAGGGGATTTATTTCAACGGGGAAACACAAATACAAAAACCTTGGAAGGGAGGCACAGGGAGACGAAGGGCAGGCACAGGGAACACAGGAACATGCGGGCACAAAACATCAACGACGCGACAGAGAACAAATGAAAACTGAGGGTTTAAATACACAATGGGTAATCAGGGCAAGAGGAAACAGCAGGGAACAACAGGTGAGGCAAATGAAACTAATTACACAGGGGAAGCAAAGCTAAACACAAAGCACAAGGAAATCACATAGGCAAAATAAAACAGGAAGTGATAAACCAAGGAACACGCAGACAAGTCACAACACTGGGAACATGACAAACATACAGGGAGGACAAACTCAGGAAATAAACTATTAACACAAAACGCTGGGCCAACGGCCCAGGACATGACAGGTACACTTAAAGATATAGCGAGGGTGTGCTGGAAATGCCCAGCAGAGGCCCCAGTCCACAAGATCTTCAACTCTCACAGTTGAGGACATTTGGTCTGAATGGACCATGTTCCACACCTCTACTGTTGAGGGTGCTGCACGGAGCTGCAGCTGCAAGACGGCTGGTGCCTGTCACGGTGGAAATCCCCAAACTAGATGGTAGAGACAGGAGCTAAGGAAGCCATCAAGCTGAAAAAGGAGTTTCTTCACCTGTGGGACTTTGGAGGCAGCTGATGGGTATCAGCAGGCCAGGCGGAACGTTGTCACCAATTCTGTTCATAAGTTTTATGGACATAATTTCTAGGTGTAGCCAAGTGGTGAAAGGTTTCTGCCTCGGTGGGCTCAGAATCTCATCTCTGCTTTTTGTGGATAATGTGGTCCTACAGGCTTCATCAAGTGGTGGCCTCTAGCTTGCACAGAAGCAGTTTGCAGCTGAATGTGAAGTGGGAGGTATGAGAATTAGCACCTCCAAGTCTGAGGCCATGGTCCTACTCAGGGTGCCTTTTGGTAAGAGGACATGCGGGGAGATTTCTTGGCTGGCCTGGGAACACCTCTTGCTGCATTTCCATTAGTACCTACTCAGCACGGGTCAACTCGACTCGGCACGACTTGCCACGGTCTTGTTGTCATGGTCCTGGGCCGGTGGCCCAGAGTTTTGTGTTCTTTTTGTTCTGTTTAAGTTATATTTCTGAGTATGTTTAGTTCCCTCTGTGATTAGTCTCCTTTGTCCAGTCTTAGTTGTTGTCTTGTTTTCTTGTTTAGTTCCTATTTTAGTTTGACAGTCCGGTGTTCCCTATGTGTCGTGTTTAGTTTTGCTTCCCTTGTTTAATTTGTTAGATTCTGTTCACCTGTACCCTGTGTTCCCCAGCTGGTTCTTGTCTCCCATTATTACCTCCTGTGTGTATTTAAGCCCCTGTGTTTGTTCTATTCTCCATCATGTGGTTTTGTTCTGGTTTCCTTTCAGTTTGAGTTTTGTTACAGTGCCATTCCTCTGTGTTATGTTTCATGTTATCTACAATAAGTTCAGTCTACTTTTAAGCTCAGTCTGCCTTGGAGTTCTGCATTTGGGTCCACCCTGCCTGCCACACCGTTCCCACATGACACTTGTTTTGTTTCCATTGCAACTGAGTACTACCTCAAAGTGGGTGGAGTTGATATAGCAATGCAGGCAGTAGTTTCTTGATGTAATTTATATGTGACTTAAAACACAAGACAGAAATGAATGAGATAGAGGCAAGCTAACATAGCTAATGCCAGTACAATGTTTTAATGGATGAAGGTTATCATTGTTATGTATTAATATACGCATGCTGTGTGTGCATTTCAGATGGCTCTCTTGTTGCAAAACTAGCGCTGCGAACTGTTGGTCTAGGCATTCAACAAGCCTCTCTGTGCTTTGCGTGCCTCTATTTTCTTGCTGTCGGGTTTTAAAAATGGCATAGTTGATTCTGGTGAAGGAGTCGCTTTCATGACTCAACTGGTGATGACACTCCCTGGCCAATCAGTGGCATGCTGTTCTTCTGCGTCACATTTTTGGATTGCCTTGGATTGCTTGGAACCCTGGTCGAGTGGGTGCTAAAAAAGTACCTGGTACCAGGTACTAATGGAAATGCCTACAAACCGTGCCGAGACTATGACATATGCTGGTCTCTGGGGACATATTTGGCATACATGTCCGGCAAAGTGCCATTTGCGGTTCTCTTGGATGTTTTCAGTGCCGGCTCGCTTTATCGGATCTTCATTGGTTACAGGGTCTTCCCTGTAATGTGGAGTAGCAACCTGAGATGTCGATGGAAGACCTCCAGCCTGTGAATGACACTGTCAGATTTTTTCCACATCTCACTGGCATACAATAGTGTTGGCACAATGATGGACATGTATAACTGGATTTTTATTCTTGTGCTGATGGATTTGAGTGACTATACTGGATGGAGACGCTGGAAGACAGGTGCTACCTTGCCACTTCTCTTCTGTATCTCCGTCGCTGGACAGACGGCTGACCAGATACGTAAACTGGTCCATTTTTTTCTATCAATGCCTGTCTGACCTCAGCCCTGGATAAGTGGAAGAAAATGGATAAATGGATGGATAAATGGATAGAATGGATGATGTATTTATGAAGACTTGAAACCAGTGAATAAGACTATAAACACATTAGGAAAAACTTTACTAAGGTAGTAAATCAAATGTGAAATTGGGTCACTTTCTCAAAGATTTACTTATAGCCAGACTTCCATTTGCAACCTGAGTAATCACCCCTGCATTACCATTAGAATGAATCTAGGTTCAAGGCACTTCCACATAGATTCACTCCTCAGTGAACTCTCCTTTTGTATGTTATGATTTATGCTACAGCAGGGATAGGCTTTCAGCACCCCTGCAACCCTGAACTGGATAAGTAGAAGAAAATGCATGGCTAGATGACTGGATATTTATTAGAGGAACTTTGAGGTCATAAGGGGGGAAAAAACAAGATACTACAAGTAAGATCACATTACAAATAAAATCACACTGACAATGGTATTTTAGTTTGTTAACTGCAATAACTGTGTATGCGTGTCTGCTTCCATAAATGATATAAAACAGAATGGACTTTAGAATAGAATCCCAAAATCTCTGAATTTGCAGCTTACTGTGTTCTTTTACTCATTTGATTGGTCATTAAATAAAAGCCAGCCAGTGAGAAGCAAAAAACCAGTCATTTATATAGGACAAGATATTGATATAATTGCTCTGTTCCTATAAAACCTTTTCACTTAAAAACAAATAAAAAAATTACATGGATAAAAAAACTGCAAGACACACCAAAGGGATTTCTTGTCCATCTAAACCCATGAGCCCATAATTGTCACTCAAAGGTAGACTGAATGTTGTATTCAGGAGAAATAAACAGGTGTAAAGACAACTGTTTCTGCTGATATTATTAGACTAAAACTTGGCATATTTTGGCATGGTGTGCAGTGTGTCCTTAAAAGTTTGAGAAAACTGGACAAATGGAGGACAGAAGAAGTGGTAGACCTAAAAAGCTATCCACAGCAGACAAACAGACCTGACACAGGTCTTGAAAGATACTGCTGGCCTTTCAGCTTATCCATCTACTGCTCACCTATGCTTATCTGAGTGGAGGGGTAGTGTTGCAACCTAGAAACACCTATCGTTATATGATTTGTATTTTGGATAATTTAGCTGGCAGTAACAGATTTAAACAGATAAAGGTAACTATTTCCTCTTTCTGTTGTCTTTTGCTATTTCTCTGATTAATGTTAGTATCAAGAGGTCAGAATTCAGTATGTGATGTCATCAGCCAGCGCAGGTAGGTGAGCTGAGTGACCTCCCATGCGGGCATACTTTTGCATTCGCACTCTAGTCAGTTTGTATAGTAAGTAGAACCAGGAATAATAAAGTTGAGATAGAGTCCTGTCTTCTTGAGAGGGCAACAGTAGCTATCAAGAAGCCATTCTTATGGAAGGGAAACAGAGAGAAAAAGCTTAAATATGCCAAATTACACAAGAACTGAACTGAAAATCAGTGACAAAATTAAAAATAAATAAATGAAGGGCGGTTTGAGACTTTTGCACAGCACTGTCACTACAGCCACTGTCTGACAAATATAATAGCCATAGATGCCATAGATGCAGTCTCTGTGAAACAGGCTCCAGATTTAGCTGGCCTTAGGGGTAATCTCTTGTAAGTGTTGTACATTATTTGAATGAGAGTTGTTTACCACATCAGCAAGTAATGAAGAACCAAATTTTCATATATACTGTTGTTGTATATACAGTTTAAATCAGGGTTATTCCTGTGATGGTCATCTGTCACTTAATCATTAAATATAATTATCCACTGAGTACAAGAACATACTCTCTTAGTATTAATCAGCCATGGTTAAATTCTTTAATATAAAAAAAAAATCACACAAGTACTTACTGATTAGGATTCTTGTTGTGTTACTTCCATATCTGTGAACATATTTGACCTTAACGCTTGCTTCATCCACCAAGTGTTCCTTTTCAGTTCCACAGTAATAGAGACCCTCATCAGAATCCGAAATATTCGTAATCAGCAGATCATAGGATCCAGAGAACTGGCTCTTTACAAAGTGGAAGCGAGGGAGAGAATTCACTGAAGTTCCTCGGTCACTAATTTGTTTCCATGGATCCTCTTTTAGTTGTAGAACAAGAGGAGGCTGATTTTCATGGGTACAGTTTCTATACCACACAATATATTCCTCAGTTGATATTTTACAGTCACAGTACAGAGTGATGTTTTCTCCCAACCTCACTGTCAGATCCACCACTGATCCAGAAATCCAATGACCTCCTGAAATACAAACATAGTAACAAATGTGGCCATTTTTTAAAATCATATCAAATGATTTGAGTGTTGAGTGCAGAAGTTGATTTTAAGTAGATACTCGGCTAGAGTCAGTACAGTCATTTAATGTGTAATGATCTTAATGTTTAATAAAATTACACCTCCAAAATATTACCTAAAAGAAGGGCAAGAACAACATGAAGTCTATCCATGTTTGATGATGACTTGCAGTTAAAAGAGTAAAACTGGACTGACTCTCAGATGTGATCGCCTACGCAGACTTTTCCATCAAAGGAAATGCTAGTTGTGGCTGGCTTGTTGAGTGGAACATTTAATTCTGCGGTTGTTTTTTGTTGGTGCGATGTTGTCACCCCTCCACCCCCAAAAACCTGTCCCCATGGAGACTGTGTCTGTTTCCAGACAACCAAAAAACAAACCAAAAATCATCAAAACATAATTTAAATATAAAAATGCACAAAGAAAGAACAATACAGCATCCTCAGCTGCACCAAAGAAAACAGTTAAATGCTCAGGGAGGGGTAGATGACTGCCCCTCCCAGCCCAGGCCTATATGTTAGTTTTTCACATTGTTTCTGCTGTTTTGGCTTTTTCTTTTAATTTTTTGATTACTAAAATCAATAATGGCATATGTAATACGTCATGTTTTGTAGTTCATCTATGTGACCATGTAATGAATTTAGAGCTTACATGACAGATTTTGTCAGCTATGGGTCAAAAGCATTTCATTGCTTATAGTTTGTGTCACATTCACTCAGGGAGAGAGTTGGGGGATATTTACTTACAGCCAGTGTGACATTCAAACAAATGTGTGAGTGTCAAACTGCACAGCATATACTATATACTGGTATATCTGCTTCATCTTTCATTTATAAATTAATTAATCAAGTAGTAATGAAACAGACGGCAACTTTATCTAATTCTAAACCCCTTCTGGTTTGGCTCACTTACAGCTATCGTCAGTGATGATCCGAGGAGCCTCAGGTAGCTGTCACTGAGTTAAAATGGGATACAAAAATATTGAACAACTCTACAGTGAAGCTGTACTTGAAATAACATAATGCATCCCTCTGCTCAGAAGTCAGATCTTCAGATCTGTATGTGTACATTTAGAATAAAAAAATGAATAAAGATTTAACAACATGAGGGGTGCACAAAAACATTCACTGTTGAATTCTGTCGTCCAAGTAGACGCTTGTTTTTGTGGTTTTCCTGTGTGCCTGCTATCAGTACATGGTCTACAGCATAGTGATGGTTTGCGAACGCCTTTACTTTGTGACATTTTTCAAATGCATGGGGCATCTGTTAAAGCTGAAGTGGAAATTTAAAGTGTGGTTGTTTGAAATAGCTGCAAAACGAAACCTACAAGAGAAAAGGGTGACATGAAGATAGACGTGTCTCATATTAAACCCTGTGTGGATTTCTGTCATCAAAATGGTGAATGGTAGTTTTATTTTTGAAAATTGATTCTTCCCACTGTTTCTTACAGCTGTTAGCTGACAGACTTTAAAGTTTAATCTCTACCTCAATGCCACAGAAACATTTCTATTTGAAAATTCTATTTTTAAAGTTGCAGTTTAGCAAATATTCTAATGTAAAGAAACACATCAGTTAATTCAAGACTATAACAGTGCAAAAAATATGAAGTTTAAATTCAGAACTTTTAATAATCTTTAATATGATGTTTAAACAAAAGTCTTCATTTGGATAACATTCTAACAATATGATTTTAATTTGTTAAAACTTAATGAATACTACAGTAATATAGTAGTATTTACTTAGAAATTTTTTAAAAATATATCTCTATTTTAAATCAGACCTGGCTACCCTTCCAAACAATCGCATTTTAATCGCATTTCAATATTTGACATGAGAAATATTAATTTAAGTTTAGTTGATGAATAAATCAATATACATAAGCTTAAACTTCAAAATGTTTTTTATTTTCCCTCCAGTCTACTACACAGACCAAGGAAGGGTGGAAGTGCTCCTGTGATAAGCAAACTCCTGAAATTAAAGTTAAGCATCATAACTGGATAGTTTTATTCAACATTAATGTCTCACTTGTTATAGTTGGAAATTAATCATTCTCTCAGCTGTATTCCTTGATGTTGAAATGTGTTATGCTTGTTTTAACAGCTTATTTTGAATTAAAGACTTAAAATGAAACCACAAAAAGGAGAAAAAGTTCGTTCTCCGTTTAACAGCTGCTTTTACACAGCTGTGCTTCGCACTCACGGTTGCTAGGCGACATGAGCTATGCAGAGGTGATGGCAGCTGATATGAAGGTTAGCCGCTCACTTCCGGCCTTTGTGGTGTTCGTGGGCTGCGAAAGACGTGGGCCGGGTCCTTCGCAGGATGCGGCCCCTAATTTGGACATTGTGCGTCGATATAATCTGTATGCCGGGAACTCGTGCACTGAGAAACGTTCCACGGTGCAAAGTGCGTTAAAATGTTAAAGTCCCACCCCTAATTCTAATGTAAAGAAACACATCAGTCAATTCAAGACTATAACAGTGCAAAAAATATGAAGTTTAAATTCATCTTTAATATGATGTTTAAACAAAAGCCTTCATCTGGATAAAGATTTTAACATTCTTACAATATGATTTTAATTTGTTAAAACTTAATGAATACTACAGTAATATAGTAGTAATAGTAATAATAATTACTTAGAAATTTTTAAAAAATATATCTCTATTTTAAATCAGACCTGGCTACCCTTCCAAACAAGCTATACTTGAGTTCGGTCTTTTTACGATTGTACTGTCATGAACTTTAACATTTAACATGCTATCTGAGGCCTGCAGAATCTAAGATGTAACTGCTGATTATTTTTGCAGTTTCCCTGAGCAATGCAGGGTCTGACCTTGGGGTGAATTTGAAGTCCACTCCTGGAAGGCTTTAGCACTGTGGTAATATACACCACACATCCTCCAGACTATTTTTATAGAGGTGGTCGTGCTTGCTTTGGTCACATTTGATTTGCAGAACTTTGCTGCTTACCCTCAGAGTCCTGTGAAAAATTCCTTTTTCTTTTTGGTCTGCTAATTATTTTGCCTGGCTCCCTGTGAGGACTTTTGCTTTTATGTTGGTTCTGTGGTGGAGTTTTTTTTTGGACATTAATGTTCAACCTAAATAAAGTTTTGTTTTTTGTTTGATGAGATTCTGCATTTTTGGTCCTTTGTTCTACAAATCTTGTTGAACTTTGCGACAGTGGAAAGGAAAACTCCTTTTTAAAGGAAGAAATCTCTGTCAGAACCAGGCTCGGGGGGGGGGGGGGGGGGGGGGGGGGCAGTCATCTGCTGCGACCGGCTGGGGCTGAGGGGAGAGAGATAGGACAAAAAACATGAATGAATTAACTATTCAACATCGTGCTGAGACAGGATGTTTTTGATTTTAGAAATACTGCACAAATGCAAAAAAAAAAACAGTCCTACATAGTTGCTTAATATGTGCATTGAAGGACATGTTCTGGTCAAAAATTACTCCAAGATTCCCCACAGTGTTACTGGAGGCCAAGATAATGCCATCCAGAGTAAGTAGCTGGATAGACATAGTGTTTCTAAGATTTGTGGGGCCGAGTACAATAACTGCAGGTGTATCTGAATTTAAAAGCAGGAAATTCGAGGTCATCCAGGCCTTTATGTCTTTAAGACATTTCTGCAGTTTAACTAATTGATGTGTGTCATCTGGCTTCATGGATAGATAAAGCTGGGTATCATCTGCATAACAATGCAATGCTTTCTAATAATACTGCATGGGAAGCATGAAAGGTGTAAATAAAATTAGTTCCAGTACAGAACAATATAAAGTGCCTCAGCTGTTATATAAATGAAACTAAACTGAATTAAATTGAATTGAACTGAACTGAATGTGATGGTCTAGATGTAAAAATTAACAATCTTTCAACATGAACACATGCTTTTCAACGTGCTTTTCAGTCTTACAGATATGAATAATCTGATATGTATGACGCAAAATTAGACCACTGTTTAATATCCAATTAGCAGCTTTCACAAAGAAAGTAACATAACAGGGATTATGAGTCATGTGATCAATGAACACACCCATCCATCCATACATACATACATCCATATATACATTCAATGCCTATCTGTGTCCTGGTTGTAGGAGTAGCAGTCTAACTGGAGGAGGCTGTGGTCTAACAGCCCAGGCCTATATGTTAGTTTTTCACATTGTTTCTGCTGTTTTGGCTTTTTCTTTTAATTTTTTGATTATTAAAATCAATAATGACATATGTAATATGTCATGATTTGTAGTTCATCTATGTGACCATGTAATGAATTTAGAGCTTACATGACAGGTTTTGTCAGCTATGGGTCAAAAGCATTTCATTGCTTGTCTGTGTAGATTCTCAGTCATCCAGGTCATAGTAGTCTCTGGAGCTTGAAAAAAAGGCGACTGGACTTCTTTTTGTTTCTTGAAGACGTTTCACCTCTCATCCGAAAGGCTTCTTCAGTTCTCAACCAAATGGTGGAGAGACCCAGGTATTTAAACACCTGTGGGCGTATTCCCCTGGAGGTGGTTATGACCCTCTATTGTTCATGTGCGTAAACACATGTGCCCAGGTGTGAAGGGAGGCGTGGGTCATTTCAGTCAGTGGTTTCAGTTGAAACCAAGTTAGGACTCCGCTCCATTGTTTCCTGTGGCCTATTGAGGTCACTGGAACAAAGGTGTGAATGGGGGTTGAGACGTCTGGGAAGGGAGCTCAGGACAGCACTGTAAGCGGGGGAAAGTTGGTGACGTAATCCACCTCCTCTGTTCAATGATGGTTGTTCACAGTGGACATAGATGGCTTCTTTCACTCCTCTTTCAAACCATCTGTCATTTCATTGCTTATAGTTTATGTGTCACATTCACTCAGGGAGAGAGTTGGGGGATGTTTACTTACAGCCAGTGTGACACTCACACAAATGTGTGAGTGTCACACTGCACAGCATATTAATTAAGATTAAGATTAAGATAGTGTTTATTTGTCACATGCACAGTTATACACAGTACAATGCACAGTGAAATGTATTTTGTACCTGCAACCATATATGCACACACATATAAATAAGAAAAATAAAAATAAGTAATTCACACTATACACTATACTCTATATACTTTACACTATACACACTTTTACATGGAATTATAGATTATAATATTTACATTGTGCAATAATAGTCCAGTTAGGACTCAGAGTTGAGCAGACGGATGGCTTTCAGTCTTAGTCCTCAGGCAGCGGTAACACCAGCCTGATGGGGGCAGGGAGAAGAGAGAGTGTCCGGGGGGGCTGGGCTGTTTTAGGATCTTCATGGCCCTCAGCCTGCACTGCTTGGTGTAAATGTCCTGCAGGTTGGGGAGGGTGGTTCTGATGGTCCGTTCAGCTGAACGAACCATACTGGTGTATCTGCTTCATCTTTCATTTATAAATTAATTAATCAAGTAGTAATGAAAGCAGACGGCAACTTTATCTAATTCTAAACCCCTTCTGGTTTGGCTCACTTACAGCTATCATCAGTGATGATCCGAGGAGCCTCAGGTAGCTGTCACTGAGTTAAAATGGGATACAAAAAATATTGAACAACTCTACAGTGAAGCTGTACTTGAAATAGCATAATTCATCCCTCTGCTCAGAAATCAAATCTTCAGATCTGTATGTGTACATTTAGAATAAAAAAATGAATAAAGATTTAACAACATGAGGGGTGCACAAAAACATTCACTGTCCAAGTAGACGCTTGTTTTTGTGGTTTTCCTGTGTGCCTGCTATCAGTACATGGTCTACATCATACTGATGGTTTGCGAACGCCTTTACTTTGTGACATTTTTCAAATACATGGGGCATCTGTTAAAGCTGAAGTGGAAATTTAAAGTGTGGTTGTTTGAAATAGCTGCAAAACGAAACCTACAAGAGAAAAGGGTGACATGAAGATAGACGTGTCTCATATTAAACCCTGTGTGGATTTCTGTCATCAAAATGGTGAATGGTAGTTTTATTTTTGAAAATTAAATTTTCCCACTGTTTTTTTTTATAGCTGTTAGCTGACAGACTTTAAAGTTTAATCTCTACCTCAATGCCACAGAAACATTTCTATTTGAAAATTCTATTTTTAAAGTTGCAGTTTAGCAAATATTCTAATGTAAAGAAACACATCAGTTAATTCAAGACTATAACAGTGCAAAAAAAGATGAAGTTTAAATTCAGAACTTTTAATAATCTTTAATATGATGTTTAAACAAAAGTCTTCATTTGGATAACATTCTAACAATATGATTTTAATTTGTTAAAACTTAATGAATACTACAGTAATATAGTAGTATTTACTTAGAAATTTTTTAAAAATATATCTCTATTTTAAATCAGACCTGGCTACCCTTCCAAACAATCGCATTTTAATCGCATTTCAATATTTGACATGAGAAATATTAATTTAAGTTTAGTTGATGAATAAATCAATATACATAAGCTTAAACTTCAAAATGTTTTTTATTTTCCCTCCAGTCTACTACACAGACCAAGGAAGGGTGGAAGTGCTCCTGTGATAAGCAAACTCCTGAAATTAAAGTTAAGCATCATAACTGGATAGTTTTATTCAACATTAATGTCTCACTTAATATAGTTGGAAATTAATCATTCTCTCAGCTGTATTCCTTGATGTTGAAATGTGTTCTGCTTGTTTTAACAGCTTATTTTGAATTAAAGACTTAAAATGAAACCACAAAAAGGAGAAAAAGTTCGTTCTCAGTTTAACAGCTGTTTTTACACAGCTGTGCTTCGCACTCACGGTTGCTAGGCGACATGAGCTACGCAGAGGTGACGGCAGCTGATATGAAGGCTAGCCGCTCACTTCCGGCCTTTGTGGTGTTCGTGGGCTGCGAAAGACGTGGGCCGGGTCCTTCGCAGGATGCGGCCCCTAATTTGGACATTGTGTGTCGATATAATCTGTATGCCGGGAACTCGCGCACTGAGAAACGTTCCACGGTGCAAAGTGCGATTAAAATGCGTTAAAATTTCCCCGTAATTAATTAATCGAAATTAACGCGTTAAAGTCCCACCCCTAATTCTAATGTAAAGAAACACATCAGTCAATTCAAGACTATAACAGTGCAAAAAATATGAAGTTTAAATTCATCTTTAATATGATGTTTAAACAAAAGCCTTCATCTGGATAAAGATTTTAACATTCTTACAATATGATTTTAATTTGTTAAAACTTAATGAATACTACAGTAATATAGTAGTAATAGTAATAATAATTACTTAGAAATTTTTAAAAAATATATCTCTATTTTAAATCAGACCTGGCTACCCTTCCAAACAAGCTATACTTGAGTTCGGTCTTTTTAAGATTGTACTGTCATGAACTTTAACATTTAACATGCTATCTGAGGCCTGCAGAATCTAAGATGTAACTGCTGATTATTTTTGCAGTTTCCCTGAGCAATGCAGGGTCTGACCTTGGGGTGAATTTGAAGTCCACTCCTGGAAGGCTTTAGCACTGTGGTAATATACACCACACATCCTCCAGACTATTTTTATAGAGGTGGTCGTGCTTGTTTTGGTCACATTTGATTTGCAGAACTTTGCTGCTTACCCTCAGAGTCCTGTGAAAAATTCCTTTTTTTTTTGGTCTGCTAATTATTTTGCCTGGCTCCCTGTGAGGACTTTTGCTTTTATGTTGGTTCTGTGGTGGAGTTTTTTTTTTGGACATTAGTGTTCAACCTAAATAAGGCTTGTTTGTTTTGTTTGATGAGATTCTGCATTTTTGGTCCTTTGTTCTACAAATCTTGTCACACAGAATGCATATGCATTCAAGAAGAGCATTTTCTGTTCATAAGAATGAATAGGTGAATCTATATTTATGAAATGAAAAAAAACTAATGTCAACAGACAAGAAGGACATTAATATTTATCAAGTCAATGAAATTAACATAGAAGAAAAAACTTGTGTTTTTGTCTTGTGTTTGTTGAATGTAAAACTTCAATTTTTTTTATCAGTTAATGAACATTAGTCAACTGATGTACATTAGTTTCAATGTTATTTATATAGAGCCAACTCAAAACAAATAAGGTAAAGACCCAAAAATAATTACAGAGAAAACCCAACGGTCAAAACGACAGAACTTTGCGACAGTGGAAAGGAAAAGAAGGGGGGCAGTCATCTGCTGCGACGGGTTGGGGTTGAGGGGAGAGAGATAGGAAAAAACATGAATGAATTAACTATTCAACATCGTGCTGAGACAGGATGTTTTTGATTTTAGAAATATTGCACAAATGCAAAAAAGGAGTCCTACATAGTTGCTTAATATGTGCACTGAAGGACATATTCTGGTCAAAAATTACTCCAAGATTCCCCACAGTGTTACTGGAGGCCAAGATAATGCCATCCAGAGTAAGTAGCTGGATAGACATTGTGTTTCTAAGATTTGTGGGGCTGAGTACATGAACTTCAGGTGTATCTGAATTTAAAAGCAGGAAATTCGAGGTCATCCAGGCCTTTATGTCTTTAAGGCATTCCTGCAGTTTAACTAATTGATGTGTGTCATCTGGCTTCATGGATAGATAAAGCTGGGTATCATCTGCATAACAATGAAAATGTATGCAATGCTTTCTGATAATACTGCATGGAAAGCATGAAAGGTGTAAATAAAAGTTGTCCTAGCACAGAACCCTGTGGAACTCCATAATTAACCTTAATGCATGAAGAAGAGTCCCCATTTACATGAACAAATTGGAGTATATTAGATAAATATGATTCAAACCACTGCAATGCACCTTTAATACCTATGGCAGGTTCTAATCCCTGTAATAAAATGTTATGGTCAACAGTACTGAGCTGTTGACCATAAGCTGCACTGAGGTCTAGTTGCACTGATTCTAGCAGGACAAGCACAGAGAGGAGTCCACTGTCAGAGGCAATAAGGTCGGATGCATCGCTAACAATGATGACTCCAGCTACAGGCAGGAGGTGGAACATCTGGAGGGTTGGTGCAGAGAGAATAAGCTCTGCATCAATGTGATGAAAACAAAGGAGATGATCGTGGACTTCAGAAGGGTCATACACCCCCTCCTCCCCCTGCACCCTGGAGGATCTGTGTTGGAAGTGGCCCAAAGTTACAGGTACTTGGGTGTACACCTGAGTAACTGCACCTGGGGCAACAACACTTCCAGTCTGGTCAGGAAGGCACATCAGCACCTCTATGTCCTCAGGAGGCTGAGGTGCACTGGACTTGGAAGTTCAGTCCTCTCCTCATTCTACAGATGTGTGGTGGAGAACGTCCTGGGATCCTGTATCACTGTGTGGCAGGGAAGCTGCTCTGCAGCGGAGAAGAAAGCTCTGCAGAGGGTGGTGAAGGCTGCACAGAGGACTGTTGGAGTCAGCTTCTCCACCACCAGGGACACTGACCAGATGCAGGAAAAGGGCCAACTGCTTCATGAAGGACCCCACACACCCAGCACACACAATTTATTTTTCCATTCCCTTCAGGCAGGAGGCTGAGGAGCAATAAGAGCAGGACCACCAGACTGAGGAACAGCGTCTTCCCTGAAACTGTAAGACTGTTGAACTCTGGTGGGGCTGTGTAGCTACACTGCTCTTGCACAACTATGCCCACCCACACTCATGCTGCTGTGCTGCTTTCATTTATATATATATATATATATATATATATATATATATATATATATATATATATATATATATATATATATATATATATATATATATATATATATATATATATATATATATATATATATATATCATTTGTAACCTTCATTCATGGTGTTTCTATACAGTCCTGAAACTCTTCAAACAAACCATTCCTCTGCAGATGATCAGTTGGCTGTTTTACAACTACTCTTTCAAGAATTTTTGAGATTAAAAGAAGGTTGGAGATTGGCTTATAATTAGATAAGATAGCTGAGATAAGTGATGACTTTTTAAGTAATGGTTTCATTACTACCGCCTTAAAAGGCTGTGGTACATAGCCAACTAATAAAGATAGATTGATCATATATAAGATTGAAGTATCAATTAGGGGTAGGACTTCTTTGAGCAGTCTAGTAGGAATGGGGTCTAGGAGACCTGCACATTTTAGGGGTCATAATTGGATAAAATTTAACTCTTGAACAAAATGAAACAAAATTTTGTGCACCTATAATTTCTGTTTGCAGTAACATGAGGACCTGTTTGTTAGTGCGGAATGCCTTAATGATTACATTAAACTTCACTTCAGCCTCCCTTATCTAACATCCACAATATAAAAATAATGTAAAATATTAAGAATGAAGAAAATCCTTATATTTAATTCCCGTTATGTGTAATTAGTTTTTCAAATTTCAGTTTTTAGAAATGCTCAGTACTGGGTGTCAAAAACCCTGCACTAGTTGACATAGCATATTTTGTAATAAAAAGGAAGAAATCTTAAGTGTAAAATTTGTTTTAATGGTATATTCATTTTTGCTTGTTTATTATTTTTCCTACTAATCACAGTAATATAGGAAACAACAACAAAAACACTCTGCAAAGAACATCAGACCACAAATACAAACACATTTTAGCACGTTATCTGCATCAATAGTAAACATGTCTCTGTTTCCATAAATTAATGTATATATTCACACTAGATTTGGATTTGTTACTTTATTAATTTGTTACACTATTAAATAAAAACCATATAAGAAAAACTTTTATGAGGCAGAAGCGAATATGTAATCTGAAGCTACTCTTATTGTTGATTTGCCCTTGTAAAACCCTTTCAATTAAAAATAGCTAAATAAATCCATAAATGAACACATTCAGAATAAAATAAATGTGCACAACAATCATCCTCAGCATGACTACTCACAGATATAGTGTACAGTAAATAACTTTCATCTTGCATCAGCAACACTGCCTGTTGGATGAGGAAGAAATACGCAGGTCTCAAAACCACTCAGACAGGCTTGGTTGTTTTGAGAGGATTTGTAGAGTTGGTCATTTGGCACTTTGGAGTTGTTTTGGTGGCACATGAAGAATAGAAATGGTAACTGGCAGAAATGACCATAAATATTTTGGCCTGTTAGTGTATATGTGTGTGTGTGTTTGTATGAAAAAAAAAGTTCACAAAATTATTAAATCAAATGTTTCTGAAGTATTTGACAGTTGTGTTATTATTGCCGCTACTCAATTTTCCGTTGCACTTTGTTTTTGTAATGTTATTGTATAAGACTTGTAATCACACCATGAGCTATACATTAACACTTAGGGACTGCATATGCATAAATTCCCATCCATTGGGATTCATACCATTATATAGTGAGGTATCTTATTAGTGAGAAAGTAATTTTGTTGATGGCAATGATATTAAAGACATAACTATGATGATGAGGATGAATAATCTTCAGTGACAATAGTAACGTTCTGATGCCAAAGTCCCCACGCAGTCTTCTCCACAGTTTTCTAATATGACAAGTTAAGACTAAATGCCTCCATATATACTACTCAGTTGCTTAATTGAAGATCAAAAAAAGAAACACATTTATTCTTACATTCATTTATTAAAAACACACAAGAATATTTTTCTATTATCCTGCACTAAGCATTCATGCATCTACAACCCCCCTCCGTGCAGTGAGGAGATTGTGGATCATGTTATGCACATAGACTCAAGTCACTACAGCTTTCAGTGAGGCCATTCATACCTGCTCACAATCGTTGTGGTAAAACAAACAAACAAAGGTCTGATAATATCACACCATTAACTTATCACTGTCTACAGCTTAAATATCATCTAAGGTATTTTACAGCTCATTGACAAAAGTTTATCAATTTTAGTCACTGTTCAGCTTGATAGGTGGAGGATAAAAAAAAAAAAAAGATTTGTCATTAATTTATAATGCATTTGGAATGAGACATTGTTAAATCTAGACCCCAGAGGTGTTGATAGCAGAATAAGTGCAGAGGTCTGAATTATAAGTTATCTTCTTTGGTCTCTGTATTGCTCGACGGGTTTCCACTGTAGCATAAAACACATCTTCACCCTGTGAATGGAGATTTGTTGTTTACAGTTATGATCATAATCAGGTGTACTGCTTGATAGTCATGATTTTCTGCAAGTCTTTATATTGGTGTATTAATCTGGTCAGCACTGTAAACGTTAAGTCTCATAATTAAAAAAGCCCTCTTCCTAAAAAAAAACCCTCCGTAGAGTCCACAGTTTTAGATGATTACAGCCCCATTTCCCACTTCTATTCATTTCAAAAATTCTTGACATTGGTAGAGGGACACAATATAATTGATAAATTTTAATCTGGTTACTGACAAAAAAAAAAAAAAAAAAAAAAAAACAGAACAGAACAGAAACAACACAACTAAAAATTGTTTACAATATTTTTATGAGCTTGGATAAATGCAAAAATCATATTCCATTTTAATTCTGCCTGAATTATCTGCACCTTTTTTTCACCAATAATCATGCTATTATGATTGACATTTGAGAGCAGTGGGCTGGCATCACTGCTCTCAAATGGTTCCCATCATATTTATCCAATAGGCTCAACCAGTTCTATTTTCACTTTATATATTACCCCATGTACATGTTATATTGTCCTATCATTGCTATGCTGATGATACGCAGCTATACTTTTCTATAGTTCATACCTAATGTCTGTATGGAAGTATTTATGTGTCATTGCTGGATGTCGTCACAGTCTCATTTCTTGGCAATATCCCAGCGATGCCACTTTTTTAACATGTAAATAGGATGCAGATGAGGGTATAGTAAGAAATGGAAATATGCCAGTGAATAAGAAAAGGCGATTGCAGAAAAGGCATAGGATGAAGTTCGTGATGAGTTATTATTAGAGATAATAAATCTAGTGTAAGACATATATATTGGGCATGCCAGTGTGCCATCAAGCACAATCACTAAATTGACTGCAGCCATTATAAACGTGATTCATGTTAGGAAAAAAAATGTAGGAGAATGAATTAAAAAAAAGACTGAAACTATGATAGAAATTTGATACTAATATAATTTACCTGATTACTTCTTGGTTGCTCACTGGTTTCAGGTCTCTGCCGATCAACTTTCAGTCAGAGAAAGGAAGAAAACATTATTAAATAATAACATCCAACACTAAACGAGATTTAAATTTAGGCGAAGCTTTGTTATTATGATTAAAAACACTTTTAGTCTTTGGAAAAAATCTGAGATCACAAATTTAACCAGTCATAAAACTAAGTGATGTAATAAAATGAAGGATTCAGTGGATAAAAGTTCCATATTTAGTAGTTACCTGTTTTCTGGCAGAGGTGATGAACAAGAAGAGAGACAAGAAGAGAGGCGAGAACAGCAAAAGTTGGACACAAGATGAACAGCAGTTTCCAGCACATGCCGCAGTCTTGAAAAGTTAGGTGACCAGTCGAAGTTTGGTTACTGGGGTCTAAATTATTCACAAATATTTTAGTATTTAAAGGTTTTTGTAAATAAAAATAGCCAACATAATTCCATAATCACATCATTTGCTTCAGCATTTTCCCTTAATAAAAATGTTTTCTGACAATCATCCTGAGTGTTATTATTTTTAGAACATTGTTAGCTGAGTGATATGCTTTTTTTTTTTCTTGCCTCCCAGTTGTTCTGTTTGAAAAAATGAACAATTATTGCATATTACTCCTACTGATCAGAAGAAAAAATGAAAAACAGAACAGTACTTACTGATTAGGATCCTTGTTTTGATGCTGCCATATTTGTAAACATATTTAACCTTACAATTTATTCCAACCTCAGATGATGGCCACTCAGTTCCACAGTAATAGAGACCTGTATCAGAATCAGAAATATTCATGATCAGCAGATCATAGGATCCAGAAGATTGGTTTTCTATAAAATGGAAGCGAGGTAGTAAAGTCACTGAAGTTGCTCGGTCGCTGGTGGGGCGAAATGGATCATCTTCTTGTTTTAGAACAAGAGGAGGCTGGTTTCCATGGGTACAATTTCTGTACCACATAATAGTTGAGTTTTTATAGTCACAATACAAAGTGATGTTTTCTCCCAGTCTCACTGTCACATCCACCACTGATCCAGAAATCCAATCACCTCCTGAAATACAAACACAGTAACAAATGTGGCCAAATGTTTGTAATTGTTGAGTACAGATGTTAATGTAGATTGTCAAATAGAATCAGTATAGTATATTGTTTATTAAAAGTCTGGGCTTCCAAAATATTACCTAACAGAAGGACAAACACGATGTGAAGTCGTCCCATGTCTGATGATGACGTGCAGTAAAAAGGCAGTAAAACGGGTCTGAGTTGTGGGTGTCAACATCTGTGCAGATTTTACCATTGAAGGAAATGTAAGTTGTAATTGGCTTGTTGAACGGAAACTCTTTGGCTGTTTTCTATTGGTGTGATGTCATGTGATGGTCTAGATACAGGATAAAAGTTTTTTTTAAGATTACACTTTAGTAAAGTGTCAGCAATACAGTCTCTATTTTTCTTACCTGTATTTGTCTTTTCTTCTGTAGCCATCTAGCTACTTCTAACACATCAACTTTGAGAACAAAATGTTCACTTGCTCCCTCATATATCACAACAGGTGCCATGATGAAGAGAGAGTATGATTCACTTCACCTGTCAGTGGTCATAATGTTACACTTGATCTGTGTACATGAATGTTAAAAAAATGAATAATTCCATCATCTAATCTGCGCACTGAGATTCAAATTCTGAGAAATCAGACAGAAACTCTGAGTAAGGGGCAGGAAGATGATATCAGGTCCAAACAATCACAAATATCTAGGAGAAATTAAAAATACATCGCAAAAAGGAGCTCAGGTCTCAGGAAGTTAAACTAAAAACTTCAAAAAAATTTTCATAAAAACAGGGTTGGATTTAACACTTCAGTTTCATTATGTCAATAATCCAAAAAATGAGATTTTAGCCTTTTCCATCTTTAATCTGTCTGCATGTTGAACTCTGCAAAATGAGGGACTGATTGTCACAGTTGAGTTCCTGTAAGCCTCAGTGGGCCAAATTTTGTGGGTTTCGCTGTCGTATTGTCTGGTAACTTCTTTCGGTGAGGTATTTCTATTGAACACATTGGGTAATATGAACTATACATTCATCATCTGTTGAAAGATATGGATATGATGCTTACGTAGAGGAAAAAAACATTCTCAGGAAATGACCCGAGTACAATTGTTATGTATTATGACAGACCCCATTCAAAGAAGATCATTTTAATTAAGCAAAAAAATGCTTTAATATAATATCAAGTCAATATACTTGTAAGCACAACTTATTAAAAAAAAAACATGTATCATTAACAATAAAACACACTGAAAACCTTGAAAAATCAAAACTGATTTTAGGAGCAGTTGT
Source organism: Archocentrus centrarchus (assembly GCF_007364275.1). Taxonomy (NCBI): domain Eukaryota; kingdom Metazoa; phylum Chordata; class Actinopteri; order Cichliformes; family Cichlidae; genus Archocentrus; species Archocentrus centrarchus. Next base: position 22,187,973 of record NC_044346.1, on the reverse strand, counting down.
TGCAGAAGTCCCACATTCTCTGTGCTGTAACTTGTATTTCAGGAAAAGCAGGAGCTTTTGCTTAGACCACAGTGAATTTGCATGAACAAATGTACAAAGTTAAGAGATTAGAGAAGTTGAAAGATGCCAACCCATTCAGTGATTTAAAAAACAAAACTATTTTGTAAATGTTTTTCATCAACATTCTTTTAATGTGCTATGAGAAATCTGATTGAAGTGTGAGTTTTGTTTCACAGTAATAAGAATATGTTTTCAGCAGGTACTTAGATGCTGAGCCTGCAGTTGTTTTAGTGGTTCTGATTATTATTGTAGTTTTCTCTTAAACCCTGCTGATCACATGGACTAACTGAGATTGCACTAAAGCACATATCATCACCCTCTTTAAATAATGGCCTAAGGCATTTTTTCAGGTTTTTCAGAAAGGACAAAAAAGTGTGAAACAGAGAAACAGTGAAAATATGATGATGATCATGGTCATCATGATGATGATGATTTTGGCAAAATAAAAACTTTCATTAAAAAATGACTTAGGCCATTATTGGTAACAATAGTGCAAATTGAGCAGTGCAAGTATTTCATATATATGTGGAAAAATGAAAAAAAAATATGATGGAAAAAAATCTGTCAAGACAGCAGTTTTACAAAGATTTACAAAGCACTTTGCAGAGTAATGACTTAAATTGACAGTTAACAAATTAGTTAATAAAGATATTAAAAAGACCCCCCCCCCCCACACACACACACACACAAACAAAAAAAACACAAAAGATTTCAAGATTTTTTTTTTCAGCTATTCCAGCTGTAGTGACTATACAAGGATAGCTGTAGCTGAAATCATGAAAAACATTTCAGATATTTGATGGTATAATTTTCATAAAAATGACAAGTTTCAACTGTCTTTTGATACTTTATTATTTACTTTTTCAGTTCCAGAGCTACTTTGTAAGCATAGTTTTGATACAATACACTGAAAGGAGAAAAGAATGAGAAAAGAAAAAACCTCCTATGATTAACCCCAAAGAGATAAGACTGATATGTAACAGCTGACGCAGCAGTGATTTTATTTTTCAGTAAAAATGTAGAGAAAGAATAATATTTTCTTCATCTAGAATCCATCTACTGTTGCTTATGTCCATCCTGAGCACGGAACAGCACTCGTGTGAAGCACAAATCTTCATCCTGAGAAACAATTTGATCTTTGTCATTTAGCATCATGACATCTATTTATTACAACTCAATGAATACTATAATGATTACAAAGATTACTTAATTTCTTAATGTTGTATTTTTTTTACAGCTTGTAGAACCACTTTTTGCAAAAGTAACTTGAAGTAATCATGCGTGACTTTGTCAGTCTGTGACATCATTGTGGAGAAATTTTGGACAAAGAAATTTGACACGAATGTAATGTACCTGATTTCTTCTTGTTTGTCCACAAGTTTCTGAACTTTGTTGATCACCTTTCAGCCACAGAAAAGGAAACATCATTAAACAATTACATCCAACATTAAATTTAAAATAAAATATGAAACTAAGTGATGTAATGAACTGATGACAGAAGGACTGATTCACCAAAAGTTCCATATTTAGTAGTTACCTGTTTTCTGGCAGAGGTGATGAACAAGAAGTGAGATGAGAAGAGAGGAGAAAACAGCAAAAGCTGGACACAAGATGAACAGCAGTTTCCAGCACATGCTGCAGTCTTGCAGAGTCGGGTAACCGGTTGAAGTTGTATCACTGGAGTCTAAATTGTTCACAAACGTGTTCCAGTTAGGTCTCTGTGTATATTTTTCATACTGTGTATATTTTTTACATACATCAGTACCTAAAACAAGCTTTATAAAAAAGAATAAATGCAAACCAATCAAAATATTTGTCTGTTTTCAAAAATGCAGAGCAGCGTTTGATAACCTGCCATTATGTGCACACTGCACAGCACTGCAAGGTGCTATTGAAGGAATATTTAAGGACTTTAAAAAAATAAGAATAGCCAAATAATTCACATAATCACATAATTTGCTCCAGCATTTTTCTTTCATAATTTTCTGACAATTAACCTGAGAGTTACTATTTTTAAATATTAAATATTGAGAAGGGTTAGGGTTGAGAAAAAAAAATATTGCGCAATCATCACATCAGTCATCCTACTTAAAGGCAAGACCAAGCAAACTTGCCGCTGACTTTCCACTTAGGCAAGTAAACTAAATTTTTACATAAACTATTGTTGTATATGCAGTTGGATGTAACCTCATATTGATCTGTCAGTTAATCATTAAATAAATTCTCCACTGAACACAAGAGCACACACTTTTACTATTAATTGATTCGTCATAGCTAAATTCCTTAATATTAAAAAATAAAACAAAAACAAAGACATAAAAAAAAACAACACATGTACTTACTGATTAGGATTCTTGTTGTGATGCTGCTGTATGTGTGAACATATTTGACCTTAATACTTGTTTCATCCACCACATGTTCCTTTTCAGTTCCACAGTAATAAAGGCCTTCATCAGAATCAGAAATATTCACGATCAGCAGATCATAGGATCCAGAGGACTGGTTCTCTACGAAGTGGAAGCGAGGTAGAGAATTCAGTAGACTGGCTTGACCGCTGAATTGTTTCCACGGATCTTCTTTTAGTTTTAGAACAAGAGGAGGCTGATTTTCATGGGTACAATTTCTGTACCACACAATATATTCCTTAGTTGATGTTTTACAGTCACAATGCAGAGTGATGTTTTCTCCTGATCTCACTGTCACATCCACCACTGATCCAGAAATCAGATCAGCTCCTGAAATACAAACACAATAACAAATGTGGCCAGTGTTTAAAATCATACCAAATGCTTGTATTGTTGAGAATCAAAATTAATGTAGATTGCGAAACAGAATCAATACAGTTGTTTAATGTTTCTTAGGATTAAGATTATTACCTAAAAGAAGAACAAGAAAGAAACTTAGTCTGTCCATGTTTGATGATGTACTGCAGTAAAATTGTTCTGTCTCTCAGATGTCGTGATCTACGCAGACCTTTCCATTAAAGGTAATGCTAGTTGTGATTGGCTGGTTGAGTGGAACCTGTGGTTGTTTTCTACTGGCGTATGTGAGGTTTTCATTTTTCAAGATGACAGAGTATCAGACATTTACTTTTCAGTCTTAACTGTTACTGATATGAATTGTCTGATGTGTACGATGCAAAATTTGTTCAAAACATTTCAATATATTATAATGAGAAATTGGTAGCTTTCACACAGAATGTGACAACAGGGAGTACTACTTCATTAAAAATCCACGATATTGACCCCTAACAAGACCATCCATCCATCCATCCATCCGTCCATCCATCCATCCATCTGTACTGCTTGTCTGAGTCCAGGTTGTAAGAGTAGCAGACTAACTAGAGAAATCTGTGGTTTAATACTACTAGCCCATCTAGAAAAAAAAACAAAAAAACAAGCCAAATATATTTATTTACCACTATTTACTGACATGAGTCACAACATGCTTTACAAAAGTAATTCACAGCAAAATAATGGAATTAAAAGCAACAAAAAATGAAAACAAATAAATAAATAATGTGACAAACATTGAAATATCTGACAGCTTTTGTTTTACAACAACAGACCTGTACAGCCTCTACATTACTGCAGATACTGCACCGATCAATATGTCAGTCGCCTGCTCCATTATCCCCACAGTTGTGACCTAGACCCTGAGTAATGTGTCCTCCTTCAATTGAGGCCCTCACCTCTCTGACCTGGCCAGTCCTGCCTTTTTTGACTGAAAATTAAGGTCCCAAACTTGAGATACTATGTTGCTATATTACTGTCTGCTAACAGCTCCCACAGTAAGAGTGAAAAATACATTATATTTCCACATTTACAGTATGAATAAATAAAAACTGGACATACCTAATAGTTTTATTAGATCTTTATTTAAGACTTAAATATTAGTCAGTTGGAAATTTTAACTTAACCACGAAAAGTGACCTGTTGTTCGGCACACAAGTGCAAACCACAGTCAGGCTGTTCTCTGACATGAAAGCTCAGGGAATCAACCCTCTCATCCACTGGAAAAAATGACAGTGCACAGGCATCAGTCCTGGGGGATATAAGTGTACCCATCCCTGATCACTGCCTTTCACCAAGAGAAATTCCAGTGTAGAGGAGCTATAACTGAGGATGCACAGGCATACCCTTTGTGAAAGAACTTTTACTTTCAGCGTATATAAAAAGGGCAAGTTCACACAGCTAGACTGTACAAATTATGACTGGAGGTGACATGATCTCCGGGTCTTCCTTGGCTGACCTGCCTTATTTCATCCTTTTTCCTCTCCCACGCTCTTTCTTTTCTCCTCTGTCTGTGTGCATGTGTGTTTGTGGACATGTTTACAGTATCTCCTTCAGGGAAGGTGCCAACAGGTGTTCCCTCCTCCTGTTGAACCCTCACCTGCTGCAGATTTGCTTGTTGACTCACCTGCTGTGAATATGAGGTAATCAAGGACTGATTACTTCAAGCTGAAGAAATCCCTCAGTTGTCACCAGATCGTTGTGTCTTCTAAGGTACAGAACACTGGCTCCCATCCTGTTCATGATTTCTCACATTAACGTTTCTGTGCAGATTTACTCAGTTCTGAATGATCCTTGTACTCGAAGAAAGTGTGTGTGTTTTCCACCTGTTCCAAACTCTGCTGATAATAAACCTATTCTAAACCTTTCTCTCTGTGTCCTGCAAGTAAAGTCATTTGATTGGCTGGTTAATGATAAGAAAAGGATTCTTTAAATCATAAGTTGTCTCAGTTATTTACGATGATGATTTGGACTTGTTTGCAGTCACAGGACCTGGGCACACTGCAGTCACTGAGTTGATGATGAACTCCTCTGTATACCAAAGAGTTCAATGTGAGACCATCTGTATGATTATTTATTACATCCTGATGTTTAAAACCGTAGAAATGAAAGAGGGTATACTTTCACTTCACTTACTGCATGACTATACTTGCTCAAAAGTAAGTATTATTTTTTTTTTTAAATCGTAACACAGTAGTAACAAACACAGTCTCAGTCTAAATGTTTATTAGCAGTTGATCAATTTTTCATCTATTGAAATGGTGGAAAGAAGCAAAATAAACAAGTGATGTAATGAACATTTTGTTGTAGAAAGAAAGAATAATATACAAGTACACTGCTCAAAAAAATGAAAGGAACACTTTGAGAATGCATCATATTTCAGTAGGGAAAAAATCATGCTGGATATCTGTAGTGATATGGACTGGATACTGTGTTAGGAATGAAAGACCACCACATCGTTTGATTGAAATAAAAATTATCGATCTATAGAGGACTGAATTCAACACCCCGAAAATTAAAGTAAAAAAATGAGACGGCATCAATGCAAACTTTAAGGCAGTCCTCTTGTATGGTTCAGAGACATGGGAAGTGAACAATACTATCACTAACAAACCTCTCCAGACCTTTATTAATTTAATTTAATTTATATAGCATCAAATCACAACAAAAAGGCACATTACATTGTAAGGTAAGGACCCTACAATAATTACAGAGAAAACTCAACAATAAAAATTACACCCTATGAGCAAGCACTTCATGAAAGGGAAGGAAAAATTCCCTTTTAACAGGAAGAAACTACTGGCAGAACCAGGATCAGGGAGGGGCAGTCAGGGAGGGGCAGTCATCTGCTGCCACCAGTGGGGCTGAAGGGAGAGAGACAGGACAATAGACATGCTGTGGAAGAGAGCCAGAAATTAATATTTACTCATGAGTGGTATTTAAACAGAGTGAAAAGAGGTAAATGAAAAGAAGCAATGCATCATGGGAACCCCCCAGCAGCTAGATCTGTAGCAGCATAACTAAGCCCTAACCATAAACTTTATCAAAAAGGAAAGTTTTAATCTTAATCTTAAAGGTAGCTAGAGCATAGAGTAGAGAAGTAGAGAATGATTTTAAATTCAATACTGGATTTAATAGGGAACCAATGAAAAGAAGCCAATATGGGAGAAATATGCTCTCTCTCTGCTCTCTCTTTCTAGTCCCTGTCAGTACTCTAGCTGCAGGATTTTGTATCAGCTGAAGGCTTTTCAGGGAGCTTTTAGGACAGCCTCATAGTAATGAATTACAGTAGTCCAGCCTAGAAGTAATAAATGCATGAATTAGTTTTTCAGCATCACTCTGAGACAAGATGTTTCTAATTTTAGAAACAATTCCTACATATTTGCTCAATATGGGCATTGAAGGACATATCCTGGTCAAAAATGAAAGATTTTTCACAGTGTTACTGGAGGCCAAAGTAATGCCATCCAGAGTAAGCATATGGTTAGACACCATGTTTCTAAGGCTTGTAGGCCTGAGTACAGTAACTTCAATTTTATCTGAATTTAGAAGCAGGAAATTAGAGGTCATCCAGGCCTTTATGTCTTTAAGACATTCCTGCAGTTTAACTAATCTATGTGCATCATCTGGCTTAAAGGATAGATAAAGCTGGTATCATCTGCATAACAATGAAAGTGTATGCAATGCTTTCTAATAATATCTAATAATAATAAATAAGGGAAGCATTTATAGTGTAAATAAAATTGGTCCTAGCACAGAACCCTGTGGAACGCCATAATTAGTCTTAGTTTGTGACAAAGACTCCCCATTTACATGAACAAATTGGTGTCTGTTAGATAAATATGATTCAAACCACTGCAGTGCAGTACCTTTAATACCTATGGTAGGTTCTAATCCAGGGGTGGGCAACTCCAGGCCTCGAGGGCCGGTGTCCTGCATCTTTTAGATGTGTTCCTGAGCCAACACGCCTGAATCACATATAGAAGTCATTAGCAGGACTCTGGAGAACTTGACTGCATACTGAGGAGGTAATTCAGCCATTTGATTCAGGTGTGTTGGATCAGGGACACATCTAAAACCTGCAGGACACCGGCCCTCGAGGCCTGGAGTTGCCCACCCCTGTTCTAATCTCTATAATAAAATGTTATGGTCAACAGTATCGAAAGCTGCACTGAGGTCTAGCGGAGCAAGCACAGAGATTAGTCCACTGTTAGAGGCCATAAGAAGATCATTTGTAACCTTCACTAATGCTGTTTCTGTATTGTGATGAATTCTGAAACTCTTTCAAGAATTTTTGAGAGGAAAAGAAAGGTGGAGATTGGCCAGTAATTAGCTTGAATTCTTTGTTTTCTATTTGGCCTCATTTTGAGGTTAGGATTCCATTGAGGCTACATTTTCACTGGCAGTGACCAGGAGGACCAGGATTACAAATGAGTATATCAAAAAGCTGGCTAAGGTTGAGCGGCTGGAGACAAATTTAGAGAGGAAAGGTTGAGATAGTTTGGACAGAGGAGGGATAGTGGATATGTTGGGCAATGGATATTAATATGGAGCTGACAGGCACGAGGAAAAGAGGAAAACCATGGGGAAGGTTTTGGATCTAGTGAAGGAGGTTATGCAGAGAGCTGGTATGGGAAAAGAAGATGCAAGACATAGGGTGAGATGGAGGTGGATGATCCACTGTGGTGACCCCTAACAGTAGCAGCTGAAAGTAGAAGTAGTTCTTGTTACATAATATTCTAACCAGAGCCAGCTAACCCTGTGGCAGCATGTTTTGAGCTGGTCCTGCCAGACAGTCCTGCAGCTTCATCTCATGAGGGAGTCATCCATCAACCACCAGCTTGATCCCCTGAGAGCATCTGCCTTCACTGCTGGTCACCTGTCCTACCTCAAGGTCAATCTCCTGCTCTGTGTTGCCCTCACTGTCCTTCTGATCTATACCATCAAATATCTGCTCGTCAATTGGTCAGTCTCCAGAGGGCTTGTGCCTCCACTTTTGGTCTGCTCTTCCTCATCAGCACAGCCCCTGCTCGAACCCCCGAGAGGTTCTACTTTATTTATCTACTCTGCCTCACCATTATCGGCCTCAGTCCCTCCTCCTTGTTGTTGGCCTCCTTTTTTGGCCATATTATGTGTAATTTCAACAAGGAAGATCTGTATTTACCAGTCTACTTGCATTCCTGGATTTTTTTTTATCCTAGTCTAATGAGCTGTAACAGGTGGTCAGGAAGAAGGGGTCTGGGCATCCTGGCATCTGGCTGTCTCTACTTAGACTTGTGTGCCTGTGATCTGGATCTGGATAAGCAGCAGAAAATGGATGTTTGTACATATTCATTGTACAAACAGAATTAAGATAACAATCTTAATCCTGTATCCTAAAGGATAGTGCTAAAAATCTAAAGGTGAAGGTGCCTCTAAACATTCAGCATGGAGTTACTCACATGACCGCTAGGGGTCACTTAATATCATGAAGTAACTGTAGGCCTCCCTAAACTGTTTGCACTAGTGTGTTGTTCTCTGTGGGAGTGGCCCCACTGGGTTGGTCTGCCTACAGATTGAGAACTAGTGGCCTAGAGAAAGTGAAAAGATATTTTTGGAGATAGTACACTGAAGGCAGTGAATAAAATTATGTCTACAGCAACATCAAAGTGGCAATGACAAAAATAAATAAAGATTAGTAATACAAGGGATTTTACTGTGCTTGTTTCTTAACTGTAACTAATTGTAACTGTGTGCTCACGAGTATGCACTTCCACACATATAGGTGTGATCTGCTGAGCAACCGCTGCTGCTGCTTTAAAATAAGCCACTTCCCACACATACATGGTTTACAGTAACAGCACTTTCATTATTAATGAGAAAAAAATCTACCTTTGATAAAGGAAATGTTGTTTATATTTAATAAAGTTTTAAGCTGCAATAAAGTTACATTTTTTGATAATCTGTCAACCTCATGCTCCAAGGCCAACTTGAAGTTTGACTCAAGTGACACAATTTAAATCTTAACTCAGTTTTGTGTTTGTACCACCAAACTTTTTTATCAGTGTGACTAGCATTTTTACTTAACAGCTGCATGGGTCCATTTTCTGAACGCATGCATAAATATCTTGCACAAATAGTGACTATTTAATGAATTTAAAGTTTAGATGACTTCCGCAGTGGGTCAAAAATGTTTTAGGGTTTATTTTTTTTGTGTCATCACTCATGGAGGAGGTCAATGGAAGTTTTGCAAAAATGTGAATCTTATACAGCATATTCAGTATACCAGTGGATCAACTTCATTTTCCATTTATAAATTAATAAATAAAATGGCTAGATGCAGATGAAAGAAAAGGTTGACTCACTCTTACACTCTTTCACTTACACTCTTATTACTGATGCAGATTTGAGCAGCAGACTTGTGGTACACTGCTCAACAAAAATAGCATGCAAAGTCATCAGCTGGTAAATTTACCACAAATAAATGTAAACAGCTATAGAGCCAAAATGCTGAAGAAGTTGGTCAAACTAGCTTGGCATAGAATTAAAACTGCACTTGGTAATTCACTGACTAAAAGTAATCAAAGAAATTTTGTGTGTGTAGCTTGTTGTGTTGCCACCAAATAGCCAAAATGACCTAAAAAATTAGTTTGCCTACAGCAATACCAATATGTGTTTTTTTTTTAAAGAAGAGAATGCATCCCTCTGCTCAGAAATCTATTGTGTATACAGTATGTGTTTTTGGCATTGTCTCCACGTGGCTTTTAAGGATACAGAATGAAGATTGAAAAAAGTGAGGGGTGCACAAATGTAGTCATCAGGTCACCAGTGTGCATCTTTTGTCTGTTGCATTCAGCTGTTGGAGGGGATATTTGCTTCTGTGTTTGTGCTGTGCGCCCACTGCTCACCAGATGGTCTACACATTATGGTTGTGGTTCGTGAGCTCTTTTATCTTGTGAGGTCTTTGAAATGCACGGGCATCGGTTAAAGCTGAAGTAGAAATTGAAAGTAAGCGTAGCTGTTTGAAATACCTAGAGGAAAAAAGCTACAATAGAAAAGAGTGAGCTGTAGATGTGTTTCATATGAAACACTGTGTGGATTCCTGTCATGAGTAGCTGAGTAAATCCAATTATCTTTGGATACATCAGCTGTCAAGCATTGACTCTACACAACAGAACTTATCAGTGAGGTTCAAAGACAGTACAGCCTTAACACTAACTTTAAGCTTACTTTTGGAAACTATGGAGCGTCTCATTAGTGGATGAGGTACAGCAAAGAGGAACAGCATCTTGACTCCACAGTGTGCTGAGGAGTCTTTCATTTCAGCCACTGCTGTGTCTTCAATTGCTGAATGACTTCAGTGGGTGTGTTGACACATCAGCTCATCCAGCTAAAGGAAATTCTGGCCCTGCGTCTTACATGTTTCTCAATTTAGATTTGATGCAGAGCTTCTGAGGCACAGTTGTGACACAAATTATTTAACATCCAAGGATTCACTGAGGAGACCAGAATGGGGCCAGTCTTCATACATTTTTAAAACACAGATATGCCTGTGACAAATTAGAGGACATCAGGACTGCCCTTTGGTCTTAGAAGAGTCAGATGACTCATTTGGACCACTGCACACTTTGTACCTCAGAATACCCGCCTGAGTTTAAGAAGAGTTTTCAAGAGTTTAATAGTTTTAAAGAAAACACTCAAGACTCAAGACAAGAGTCCAGCTTTACTACTTCGCTATGAGACATTTTCTAATTTCACTTCCTGTTACCATAGCACCTTATCTTCATAATTGCTCGTAAAATAACAAAAATTCAAGTTGGTACTGTATAAAGATACTTCTAGTGTTGTATTACAGGTTCAGCTGTCTGTTTTTCAGTGCTGTGTTATATTACACTTCAAACAAACGAGCTCTGTGTCTCACATACTTATTGTATAAGTGACAGTGACCCAGAGAATACAGATTAGCAGGTCTTATCAATGGATGTCATGGCACAGGATATCAGCTCTGTGTTCATCCAAACAGGCACAGGTTTCACATTGAGAGAGTAAAATACACTGAGATTGACATTTTGTATATGCAACTCTTCATATTTCTCAGTGTGGAACAGTGAAATCTTTCCCAAATATTATTGCTTCTATCAGAATAAGTGCTATATTTCTGTATTCCTGATAATAGAATGTTTTTGGACAAAATTAGAGTTTGCAAAACACTTTGAAGTTTTCTACCTTTAAGACCACATTGTTGTGGCATTTGTTGTGTTCAAGCTGTGTTTTTGAAGTGGACATGTTAAGTGCACTTTGTATTTGAAAGAAGATATATATTATATGATAAAGTTATTTTTTGTGTTTATTTGATTCCTATTCAAGACACTTTGATAAGAATGACTATATTATTAAGATAAGATAAGATAAGACCTCATGTTTACTCCAACATTAAGCACGCTTACAGAGCCAAACCCCTCCCCCACCTCGGCCAGTCCGACCATCTTTCCCTGCTGCTCACCCCAGCATACACCCCCCTCAGACGGAGAGCCAGGCCTACTGTAAAAACCATTACAACCTGGCCTGAAAACGCACTCTCCGACCTACAGGACTGCTTTGCATACACAGACTGGGACTTATTCGAACACGAGGACCTAGAAACATTCACAGGGACGGTACTGGACTACATTAAGTTCTGTATCGGAAATGTGACTGTTAGCAAAAACATCCGGGTTTTCCCTAACCAGAAACCCTGGATGAACAGCCAGGTCCGTTCACTCCTCAAAACCCGTGATGCTGCCTTCAGGTCAGGCGACAGAGCTCTGTACAGTGCTGCTCGAGCTGACCTGAAAAGAGGAATTAAAAAAGCCAAGACGGACTACAGGAGGAGAATAGAGTCCCATCTGTCCAGCAATAACACACGGGAGGTGTGGCAGGGCATTCAGAACATCACAAACTTCAGAGGCTGTGATGTGACTGCAGGAGACCTGAGTGTGTCACTAGCAGAGGAACTTAACTGTTTCTTTGCTTGCTTTGAGATGCCTCAGGACCACCCATCTGCTCCAGTCCTGCCCCCCCCCCCCCCCCACCAGGCTGCACCCCACTCACTGTCCAGGAGCATGAGGTACGGCGCGTGCTCCTGGCAGTGAACCCCAGGAAGGCTGCCGGACCAGACGGAGTACCTGGCAAGGTAATCAGAGCGTGTGCCCACCAGCTCACCCTGATTCTCACCAGGATTTTCAACCTCTCCCTGGCCCAAGCAGTCATCCCCCCCTGCCTAAAAACAGCCACAATCATCCCCGTGCCCAAAAGGTCATCTGTCACCAGCCTAAATGATTACCGCCCTGTGGCCCTCACACCGGTAATCATGAAGTGCTTTGAGAGGCTGGTTCTCCAGCACATCAAAGACCATCTGCCCCCCACTTTCGACACCCATCAGTTTGCATATCGTGCAAACAGATCCACAGAGGACGCCATCGCTGTAGCTCTCCACTCTGTGTTGAGCCACTTGGAGCAGCAGCAGAGCTACGCTCGCATGCTCTTTGTGGATTACAGCTCAGCGTTCAACACAATCATCCCGGACATTCTCACCACCAAACTGCACACCCTGGGCCTCCCCCCTCTCACATGTTCCTGGATCAAGGACTTCTTAACCAACCGGCCCCAGACTGTGAGACTTGGCCCCCATCTCTCCTCCACCCGCACACTGAGCACTGGCTCCCCACAGGGCTGTGTGCTGAGCCCCCTCCTGTACTGCCTCTACACCCATGACTGCAGTCCGGCCCACAATAACAACCTCATCGTCAAATTTGCTGACGACACCACAGTGGTCGGACTCATCTCAAAGGGAGATGAGGCAGCTTACAGAGAGGAGGTCCTGAAGTTGACAGCCTGGTGTTCAGAGAACAACCTGGTACTGAACACCATGAAAACCAAAGAGATCATCATCGACTTCAGGAAGCACAGGACTGACCCAGCTCCCCTCTACATCAACGGCGAGCGTGTGGAGAGGGTCCACACCTTCAGGTTTCTCTGTGTCCTCATCTCTGCTGATCTCTCTTGGTCAGATAACATCACAGCTGTTATCAAGAAGGCTCAGCAGCGACTTCACTTCCTGAGGGTCCTCAGGAAGAACAACTTGGACTCAAACCTGCTGCTGACCTTCTACCGCTCATCCATTGAGAGCCTGCTGACGTACTGTATCACAGTATGGCACGGCAGCTGCACTGAGGCAGACAGGGTCAGGCTTCAGAGGGTAGTCAAGACAGCACAAAGAATCGTTGGCTGCCCTCTCCCCTCCCTGATGGACATCTACACCTCCCGCTGCATCAGCAGAGCCAGGAACATCATCAAGGACAGCTCACACCCTGGCTTTGACCTGTTTGACCTGCTGCCCTCTGGCAGGCGCTACAGGTGCATCAAAGCCAGAACAAACAGACTCAAGAACAGTTTCTTCGCCAGAGCAATCACCACCCTGAACTCACACACTCACCCACCGTAACTGTGCAACACCCACATCTCTGTGCAATATTATATCATTCATACTGAACAATATCTATCACTCCTATATTGTGTAATATAGTTTGCTGACGACACTGCTGTTGTGGGACTAATCTCTCACAATGAGGAGACAGCCTACAGGAGAGAGGTCTCCCGCCTGGAGAACTGGTGCCAGGAGAACCACCTCCTGCTCAACGTCAGCAAAACAAAGGAACTGATCGTGGACTTCAGCAGGAAGCAGCAGAGGGACTACCATCCACTTGTCATCAGTGGTGCTGAGGTGGAAAGAGTGGACACTTTCAAATACCTGGGAGTGACCATCTCACAGGACCTGTCCTGGACTCATCACATAAACATCACTGTGAAGAAGGCCAGACAGCGTCTCTACCTCCTCAGGCGGCTGAGAGACTTCAAGCTCCCACTCAAGGTGCTCAGGAACTTTTACACCTGCACCATCGAGAGCATCATGCGTGGGAGCATCACCACCTGGATGGGAAACTGCACCAAGCAGGACTTCATGGCCCTAAAAAGGGTGGTTCGTTCAGCTGAACGGACCATCAGAACCACCCTCCCCAACCTGCAGGACATTTACACCAAGCAGTGCAGGCTGAGGGCCATGAAGATCCTAAAACAGCCCAGCCACCCCGGACACTCTCTCTTCTCCCTGCTCCCATCAGGCCGGCGTTATCGCTGCCTGAGGACTAAGACTGAAAGGTTGAAGAAGAGTTTTTACCCACAAGCCATCCGTCTGCTCAACTCTGAGCCCTAACTGGACCATTATTGCACAATGTAAATATTATAATTTATAAAAGTGTGTATAGTGTATAGTATATAGAGTATAGTGTATAGTGTGAATTACTTTTTTTTATTTTTATTCTTCTTATTTATATGTGTGTGTATATATGGTTGCAGGTACAAAATACATTTCACTGTGCATTGTACTGTGTATAACTGTGCATGTGACAAATAAACACTATCTAAATCTAAATCTAAATCTAATATCCAGTATTCATTCACTAGTGCAATATTCATTCACCAAGTGCAATATTCATCATCTTCATTATTATATGTATACACGCATTTACTTTCTTACAATGTACAGATGCACCAATGTAGGTATGTATGTATATATTTTTATACATTCTATTTTTTGTATATTTTACACATTGTTTATTTTCTGTATATCTCTTGATCATATTGATTATACTAGATTATAATATTTTTATAATATTTTTATTTTCATTTTAGAGAGTTTGATTTTCTGTTACATGGCACTGAACAGGAGTGGCCCTCTAATCTCATTGTACATCCTGTATAATGACAATAAAGGCATTCTCCATCCATCCATCCATTTTCTTCCGCTTATCCGGGGCTGGGTCGCGGGGGCAGAAGCCTAAGCAGAGAAGCCCAGGCTTCCCTCTCCCCAGCCACCTCCTCCAGCTCATCCGGAGGGACCCCAAGGCGTTCCCAGGCCAGCGAAGATACATAATCTCTCCAGTGTGTCCTGGGTCTACCACGGGGCCTCTTCCCGGTGGGACATGCCCGGAACACCTCACCCAGGAGGCGCCCAGGAGGCATCCTAATCAGATGCCCGAGCCACCTCAACTGGCTCCTTTCGATGTGGAGGAGCAGCGGCTCTACTCTGAGCCCCTCCCGGATGGCCGCACTCCTCACCTTATCTCTAAGGGAGAGGCCAGCCACCCTTCGAAGGAAACTCATTTCTGCCGCTTGTATTCGCGATCTTATTCTTTCGGTCACTACCCAAAGCTCGTGACCATAGGTGAGGGTAGGAACGTAGATCGACCGGTAAATCGAGAGCTTCGCTTTTACGCTAAGCTCCCTCTTCACCACGACGGACCGGTGCAGCGTCCGTATCACTGCAGAAGCAGCCCTGATCCGCCTGTCGATCTCCCGTTCCCTTCTCCCATCACTCGTGAACAAGACCCCGAGATACTTGAACTCCTCCACTTGAGGCAAGAACTCGTTCACGAGGAACGATAAAGGCATTCTATTCTATTCTATTCTCAGTACAGAGAAAAATGAAAATGATGAGTAAAAAAACAAATGAACAAAAATAAATAGAATAAAATATAATAAAATAAAATAGAATAGAAAAAACTATACACATATACATAAGCACTATATACATAAAATATATATATCAATGTCAATATAGGCTACAGAGTGTCATTTTTTAACATTTTTGGCTGGTGGTGTGCCTTGTGATTTTTTTCAATGAAAAAAATGTACCTTGGCTCAAAAAAGGTTGAAAAACACTGGGTTACACAGCAGTGAGGAATATGTTTTATTACAGCAGAAGTATTTCTGAAAGTGCTGTAATTAAGTTTAAGGATATAATTCCTTCATTCAATGCCATGTTCTCAGTTAACTTCAATAGTTGCTTCCTCCAAACCATCAATGTGTTTATTAGATCCCATTCCTACTAGACTGCTCAAAGAAGCCCTTCCATTGATTGATGCTTCAATTTTAAACATGATCAATCTGTCTTTATTAGTTTGCTATGTACCACAGGCTTTTAAGACTGCAGTAATCAAACCGCCACTTAAAAAGCCTCTGACAGTGCCTGTGTGGTCTCTGTTCTTGTCCTGTTGGACATCAGTGCATTATTTGATACTGTTAACCATAACATTTTATTACAGAGATTAGAGCATGCCATAGTTATTGAAGATACAGTGCTGCAATAGTTTGAATCATAGTTATCTAATAGACTCCAATTTGTTCACGTAAATGGTGAGTCTTCTTTACACATTAAGGTTAATTATGAAGTTCCACAGGACCAATTTTATTTACACATTACACAGACAGTATTAAATTCAGATAAAACTGAAGTTACTGTACTCGCCCCTACAAGCCTTAGAAACATGGCGTCTAACCAGATACTTACTCTGGATGGCATTACGTTGGCCTCCAGTAACATTGTGAGAAATCTTGGAGTCATTTTTGACCAGCATATGTCCT
Organism: Archocentrus centrarchus; assembly: GCF_007364275.1. Classification (NCBI taxonomy): domain Eukaryota; kingdom Metazoa; phylum Chordata; class Actinopteri; order Cichliformes; family Cichlidae; genus Archocentrus; species Archocentrus centrarchus. The sequence continues at coordinate 22,171,681 of NC_044346.1, read as the reverse complement.
TCAAATCACATATTTAAACAAATATGTAGAACTGCTTTTTTTGCATTTGCACTATAATTTCTAAAATTAGAAACATCTTGTCTCAGAGTGATGTTTGTTATGGCTGTGTTGTTGTTGTGGTGTGGGTGGGATCACTCTGTGGTCTCTCTCTCTCTTACTCTCCCTCGCTACAGCCGGGGCGTCTCCTCCTAATTAAGGACACAGGATATAAGGAGGCTAGGAGGATAGGAGGTGGCACTGGTGAGAGAATAGAGTGGTGTTGAGATCAGTCTGTGCAACAGTGTTGCTCGTGTGGATGCTTTGTTACTCCAGTGGTGGAGAGTGACCTGACTGTCGGCTGACCACAGATGTGCTCCGGGGTTCTGGAGGATTGTATTTTTTTTTGCTTTAGTTGACTGTGAGTTTGGTGGCAGGACAGGTGGCATCTCCCGTTTGGAGATTGTTTTGTGTTCTGGCTAGTTTTAGTTTTTTCTTGTAAATAAACATTATGTATTTTTCCAATGATTTTTTGTCTTTGTTTGATTTCCTAATCATATGTTGCTCCCTTTACCCCTAGGCCCACATTACCTTGGTCTCCAGTAACACCGTGAGAAATCTTGGAGCCATTTTTGACAAGCATATGTCCTTCAGTCCACATAATAAACAAATATGTAGAACTGCTTTTTTACATAACGTTTCGCTCACATTAGCTGCATTACAGGGCTCAGTCGTCTTCTTCTTCTTGTGGGTTTGCGGTTGACCAAACCAGCTTAGAGCTGCATTACCGCCACCTCCTGGAATGGAGTGGGGGATCAGGAGTTAGAAAAAAAAACCCCTCAGATCCTCCGGTCGCTGCGGATTCCCTTTGACACTGAGCGATCATCGCTGACATGTTTTTCCACCTCCACCGCTCTCTGCCTTGTTTGTGTGTTGTGCTCGCTGTGCTGAGAATCAGATGTTATTTTTTTTCTCTACTTCAGCTCCCGGACATACTGCTAGCGAGCGCAGCTATTAGCACCGTCCGGTACCGGAAGAACCCCTTCCCCGTCAAAATATTTTTGATACTTGAATCCCTGATTTGTGACTAAATATATACCTGCAGTAGAAACGTATTTAGGAGAATGCTTGTAAATATAAAGCATTACAAGATTCCGCTCACGCAGCCCCTAGTTTTTCACGTGAACACTGATGACGCAACAGCAGCAGTCAGCTGATTTACGTGCATTCTGTCTGCACAAGCGGCGCGCTCAGATGGAGCAGAAGGAAATGTTTTTCTAGTGTCCAAAAGAAGCCTTTTCGTCCCTGTAACCTTCATTAAACCTTTATTGAGAAACAGCTGGAGGTCCTTCATCAACCACCTGATCAGTAAGTGAAGAAACGAGAACTTTGTAGCTGCTCCATCCACCCTGTTTGTTTCACATAGGGAAAAACTGCAGTACAGAAGTTAAAATATGCAGATGAACTGTTAATATGAAAAAAAGTATTTCTTATCCAGTTTCTTGGGTAATCAATATAAATAGAATACAGAATTGCTAAAATAATCGATAGTTGCAGCCCTAATGAAATTTGCAACATGCCATAAGCATCACCTTCTCACACAGAAGCAACAGGATTCAGGTGATAGTTATTGTTGTAAGTAAAGTTTATTTATATAGCGTTTTTCACAGACAGAAAAGCGCTGTACAATAATTAAAACACAATATCACCCCCACCCCCAGAAAACACTATGTTAAAAACATAATAACATTACCATTTTGAAAGAAAAAGAATAAAAATAAAGTCAGAAACCAGAAAGCCTGGTTAAACAGAAAAGTTTTCAACTATTTTTTAAATGATGCCACCGATTCAGCTAAATGGAGCTGGAGTGGTAAACAGTTCCAGAGCTTTGGTGCCACTGCCTAAAAAGCTCTGCCCGCCCTGGTCCTTAGTCTTGTATGTGGGACAACTAAAAGACTTTGATTTTGTTGTTTGAGAGACTGTTGACTTCTTTTTTTTAAAATTTTTTTTAAATGTTTTTAAATGCCTGGATCAATTTTAAATATCGGATTTATATCGGTATCGGCCGATATCCAAATGTAAAATATCGATATCGGTATCAGACATAAAAAAGTGGTATCGTGCCATCCCTATTAATTATATCTTATATTTTACATTTTTATTATTTTAAAATGTAGAGTAACACATATCATTAAGTAAATGGAGATAATATGTCATAAAAAAATCTAATGCAGATAAGAACATGAAGAAGAAAAAGCTTCTAATCTTACCTGATAATGTCTCTTTTGACTCCTGTAATTTCGTCTTCTCTGGTGAATCTGAAGTCCTTTCTCTGCACAAGTAAATATAAACCATCATACCGGAGCATCCAACCACAACAGTAACTGCTAATTCCATTTTAGTTTGCTTAAAAGGGATGCATATAGTTTTCCTGGGAAAAAAAATTAGGTGTGGGACCATATTATTTTCCATGTCGATTATAAAATACAGTACCTGCTTTCTGACAGAGCTGATAAACACAAACAAAGGAGAAAAAGGAAACAAGAACAGAAAGTGCTGGAATGAACTTCATCATCCAGGACACAACACTGGAATGACAGGAGTCTGGGCAAGGATTGGAGTCAGGAGACTCTGCAAGAAATATGTAGAGTAAATTTAATTTTTTTAAAATTTACACACTTCAAAGCATAGTTCTGTAAAACATTTTGTTGTACTCTTATTTTACACAAAAATGCTGAGTTGCTACTTAATTAATGACTTCAGTTATGCTTTAGTTGAAAATGGCTATACTTACTCTTGCTGATTTTTCCTAATGGGTCCCACCAAGCCAAAAAAAAAAAAAAAAAGTACATTTAAAATGTTGTATTATGTGCATATTTGAAATACCTCCATATCCCAAAACCTAGGTCATAACAAGTAACAGATATCACTGTTACCTGTTACTCCATAAAACAAGTGCACAATAATGGAAGATAAAATTGTTTTACTCTAACTAGTTTGCCATATTGTTAAAATGTGTGTACGGGTAGTATGTCTGTGCAGGTTCTCAGTTATCCAGGTCGTGGTAGTCTCTGAAGCTTAAAAAAAATGCTTTATAGATGATATGTACAGACAGTTCATAAAGGACTCACACCAGGATACTTATGAAGCAGGATGTTTGTTGTGATGTTACCATATGTGCGGACATATTTTAAAATAATTTTTGCTTCATCCTTAACTTGGGATTGTTCGGTTCCACAGTAGTAGAGGCCCTCATCAGAATCAGAGATGTTTGTGATCAGCAGGTCATAAGAATGAAAGAAATTGTTCTTTACCAGATGAAAGTTGGGGAATGGATTCAGAAGGTGTAAGTAAGCAGCCTCATCATGTAGTGGGTTGGGATAACTCTGATCAAGCCAGGTTTTCAATTCAAGGGAAGGCTGCTCCTCATGAGTGCAATTCCGGTACCACACTATGTATACTCCAGCTGATGATTTACAGTCACAGTGGAGAGTGATGTTTTCTCCTGGTGTGACTGTCATCTCTATCAGTGATCCATATGTCCAATCCTGACTGGAAGATAAAGCTCCTGGAATAGTCAAACACAAAAAAATTAAAGTACGTTCATATGTACACAGATACACAATTTACATCATGTGTGCACATTAGTGCATCACTGTCAAAATGCAAACAAATATTAACAAATATTCAAAATAATCTGAAAATTACCTAAAAGAACAACTAGAAAAATCTGCAGCCCATCCATGTGTAAAAATGACATGGGGAAGATGGCCTACCAGGTCTTATAAACATGTCATGAGTCATGAGTTTTCCTTTAAAGGAAATGTAAGTTGTGATTGGCCAGCTGAAAGGCAGATTTTCTTTGTGGTTGTTTTCATTAGGTGCAGTAAGTTGCATTTTGTAACTGATGCTAAAGATACATAAAAGTACCCACAATGGAAATTCAAATTGTGGCACCTTCGACTGCCATATTTTTTGGACTATAAGTCGCTCCGGAGTATAGGTCGCACCAGCCAAAAAATGCATAATAAAGAAAAAAAACATATATAAGTCGCACTGGACTATAAGTCGCACTTTTTTTGGGGGGGGGGGGGGGGGGGGGGGGGGGGGTTATTTGATAGAATCCGAGACTCAGAGCAGAAATTACATCTTGAAAGGCAATTTAAAATAATAATGGATTAAAGAACAGGGCGAACATGGTTACGCCTACGTTATGCTAACGTAACACATTCAGCTACATGACGCACAACGAACACGTGTTCGGTATGTTAACGTAACATTAACAGTTATTCAGATAACCATAGCATAAAGAACATGCTAACAAGTTAACCAAACCATCAATCCATTGAATTCTTCATCCTCGGTGTCACTTCTAAACAATTCCGTACACTCCGTACGTAAACGAAGCGCCGCTTCCTCTTCTGTGTCGCTTTCGTCAGACTCGTCGTCAGCTGCAGTTCCAATTATTCCAGCCTTTCTGAATCCCAACAGGATGGTTTGGTTGTCACTGAAGCCCATGTTTTCTTGATCCATCCAATGACTTCCAGGAAAGTTGGGTGGCGCATTCTCCCAGCTGCCGTTAAGCTGTGCTCTCCGTCCATCATCCACTGCGCCCACAGGTTACGCAAGACTGCCTTAAAGCTGCAGTTCACGGAGATGTCAAGTGGCTGGAATATTTTGGTTCATGTGTTATAAATGTCACATATAAGTCGCTCCGGAGTATAGGTCGCACCCCCAGCCAAACTATGAAAAAAGTGCGACTTATACTCCGGAAAATACGGTACATCAAACACAACCTCAAGTGGATTTTTTTTTTTTTGTTTTGGTTAAAATCATTACAGATATAAAAATCAAGCAGAATCTGTCATTGTTGGTTTGTTGCTGTAAGTGATGAGCATGACATCAATAATTTTAATACAGTAAAACAAGAAATCAATTGGTAACCCAGTTGGTTTAAACTGCATTTGAACCAACTATGCTGTTTATACTGTTTATGCTTTATACTAGACAGCATACAGTTGGTATAAATGTGAAACTCAGTGAATGAATCTAAGCATCATCAGCTTAAATTCAAATACATTTCTGCTACACTTAATGTAATCTAACTCTGACCATGAACACCACAGCCATAGTGTACCAGTTCAACATAGTGCTTTTGTCATACACTGGTGAGTAGTCTCCAGCGGGCAACCCTCCCTCCAAATCTCTGTTCTTGAATTCTACTCCCAAACAGCTCAATCTCCAGCCTCTCCACAACACAACAAAGAGCAGGCAAGTCCAAAAATCACTTTTTCCTTTGCATTACTCAGAATCATGAAGAGCCAAGCTAGTATATCACATATGGTGCAACAATCTGGCATCAAATGGGGAAAAGCATCTCAACCACAATCAGGTGCATAATTAGCAATGCTTCACTGGTGTGATGTCAGATGAACAGGAAGCCAGGTGAACTTCACCCCTGAAACACACACACACACACACACACACACACACACACACACACACGCACGCACGCACGCACGCACGCACACACACACACACACACACACACACACACACACACACACACACACACACACACAGAGAGAGAGAGGGAGAGAGATAAAGGAAGGAGCGTGAGAACAAAAAAGAAAAGAGACAGAAAAACAGCTGAGTCAGCCAAGAGGACCAGGAGACCATGACAGCTTTACTGTAAATTCACCACAGTGTAACAAACTAAACTGTCTATCCTGCACTAAAATACCTTGTATTGGAGTAATACAAAGTTAGTGTACCTCAGTTTGTTTTGCAGGATGTTTCACAATATGAAAAAACAAAGCATCAAATCAGATACAGATCCAAGAGGATTTTACATGTAAACTTTAAATTTCCAGTTTATCAAACATCACTGAGCAGTCCTTACTTTCACTTTTTTTTTTAAGCCCCGAATATAGTGTTATAAATTATGCATAAATGATGCTTTTGGCTCTTTCATCTCTTTGTATGCGACAAGCCCGAGAGATAAATATACCAATAAGATTATTTTTTATAGAATAGAATAGAATGTCTTTATTGTCATTATACAGGATGTACAATGAGATTGGAGGACCACTTCTGTTCAGTGCCATGTAACAGAAAATCAAACTCTCTAAAATGAAAATAAAAATATTTTAAAAATGTTATAATCTAGTATAATCAATATGATCAAGAGATATGTAAAATATACATGTGTAAAATATACAAAAAATAGAATGTATAAAAATATATACATACATACCTACATTGGTGCATCTGTACATTGTAAGAAAGTAAATGCGTGTATACATATAATAATGAAGATGATGAATATTGCACTTGGTGAATGAATATTGCACTAATGAATGAATACTGGATATTACACAATATAGGAGTGATAGATATTGTTCAGTATGAATAATATAATATTGCACCGAGATGTGGGTGTTGCACAGTTACGGTGGGTGAGTGTGTGAGTTCAGGGTGGTGATTGCTCTGGCGAAGAAACTGTTCTTGAGTCTGTTTGTTCTGGCTTTGATGCACCTGTAGCGCCTGCCAGAGGGCAGCAGGTCAAACAGGTCAAAGCCAGGGTGTGAGCTGTCCTTGATGATGTTCCTGGCTCTGCTGATGCAGCGGGAGGTGTAGATGTCCATCAGGGAGGGGAGAGGGCAGCCAACGATTCTTTGTGCTGTCTTGACTACCCTCTGAAGCCTGACCCTGTCTGCCTCAGTGCAGCTGCCGTACCATACTGTGATACAGTACGTCAGCAGGCTCTCAATGGATGAGCGGTAGAAGGTCAGCAGCAGGTTTGAGTCCAAGTTGTTCTTCCTGAGGACCCTCAGGAAGTGAAGTCACTGCTGAGCCTTCTTGATAACAGCTGTGATGTTATCTGACCAAGAGAGATCAGCAGAGATGAGGACACCGAGAAACCTGAAGGTGTGGACCCTCTCCACACGCTCGCCGTTGATGTAGAGGGGAGCTGGGTCAGTCCTGTGCTTCCTGAAGTCGATGATGATCTCTTTGGTTTTCATGGTGTTCAGTACCAGGTTGTTCTCTGAACACCAGGCTGTCAACTTCAGGACCTCCTCTCTGTAAGCTGCCTCATCTCCCTTTGAGATGAGTCCGACCACTGTGGTGTCGTCAGCAAATTTGACGATGAGGTTGTTATTGTGGGCCGGACTGCAGTCATGGGTGTAGAGGCAGTACAGGAGGGGGCTCAGCACACAGCCCTGTGGGGAGCCAGTGCTCAGTGTGCGGGTGGAGGAGAGATGGGGGCCAAGTCTCACAGTCTGGGGCCGGTTGGTTAAGAAGTCCTTGATCCAGGAACATGTGAGAGGGGGGAGGCCCAGGGTGTGCAGTTTGGTGGTGAGAATGTCCGGGATGATTGTGTTGAACGCTGAGCTGTAATCCACAAAGAGCATGCGAGCGTAGCTCTGCTGCTGCTCCAAGTGGCTCAACACAGAGTGGAGAGCTACAGCGATGGCGTCCTCTGTGGATCTGTTTGCACGATATGCAAACTGATGGGTGTCGAAAGTGGGGGGCAGATGGTCTTTGATGTGCTGGAGAACCAGCCTCTCAAAGCACTTCATGATTACCGGTGTGAGGGCCACAGGGCGGTAATCATTTATGCTGGTGACAGATGACCTTGTGGGCACGGGGATGATTGTGGCTGTTTTTAGGCAGGGGGGGATGACTGCTTGGGCCAGGGAGAGGTTGAAAATCCTGGTGAGAATCAGGGTGAGCTGGTGGGCACACGCTCTGATCACCTTGCCAGGTACTCCGTCTGGTCCGGCAGCCTTCCTGGGGTTCACTGCCAGGAGCACGCGCCGTACCTCATGCTCCTGAACAGTGAGTGGGGTGCAGCCTGGTGGGGGGGGCAGGACTGGAGCAGATGGGTGGTCCTGAGGCATCTCAAAGCGAGCAAAGAAACAGTTAAGTTCCTCTGCTAGTGACACACTCAGGTCTCCTGCAGTCACATCACAGCCTCTGAAGTTTGTGATGTTCTGAATGCCCTGCCACACCTCCCGTGTGTTATTGCTGGACAGATGGGACTCTATTTTCCTCCTGTAGTCCGTTTTGGCTTTTTTAATTCCTCTTTTCAGGTCAGCTCGAGCAGCACTGTACAGAGCTCTGTCGCCTGACCTGAAGGCAGCATCACGGGTTTTGAGGAGTGAACGGACCTGGCTGTTCATCCAGGGTTTCTGGTTAGGGAAAACCCGGATGTTTTTGCTAACAGTCACATTTCCGATACAGAACTTAATGTAGTCCAGTACCGTCCCTGTGAATGTTTCTAGGTCCTCGTGTTCGAATAAGTCCCAGTCTGTGTATGCAAAGCAGTCCTGTAGGTCGGAGAGTGCGTTTTCAGGCCAGGTTGTAATGGTTTTTACAGTAGGCCTGGCTCTCCGTCTGAGGGGGGTGTGTGCTGGGGTGAGCAGCAGGGAAAGATGGTCGGACTGGCCGAGGTGGGGGAGGGGTTTGGCTCTGTAAGCGTGCTTAATGTTGGAGTAAACATGGTCAAGAGTGTTCTCCCCTCTTGTGGAACATTTGACATGTTGGTGGAATTTCGGGAGTACAGTCTTTAAGTTGGCCTTGTTAAAGTCTCCCGCGATAATAAGAACACCGTCGGGGTGGAGCCGCTGCTGTTCGTTAATGGCGTTCAGCAGGAGAGAGAGCGCCATGCTAACGTTAGCATCGGGAGCTATATACACAGCTGTGACGATCACTACTGTTAGCTCTCTGGGTAGAAAAAAAGGCCGACATCTTACAGACATGTACTCGAGGTCTGGGGAACAATGTTTGTCTATGATTGTTCCGTTGTTACACCAGTCCTCATGCACGTAAATACAGAGACCCCCTCCCCTGCTCTTACCAGAGTCCTTGGTCCGATCTCCGCGTAGCAAGTGTGGCCTGCTAGCTGCACGCTAGCATCGGGAATGTGGGGGTTTAGCCAGGTCTCGGTGAAAATCATTACACAGCAGTCACGAACATGGCGATTTACAGCCAGCTCTAACTCTAGGTTGTCCGTTTTATTTACCATGGACCTGGCGTTGGAGAGATACAGGCTCGGCAGAGGAGGCCTGTGTGGTTGGCATTTCAGCTTCAGCATAAAGCCGGACCTGCAGCCCCGCTTCTGCTTCCTCTCCCTCCGCCGTCGGCGGCGCCTTGCAGACCCGATAACAATCCACGGAGCCCCCGGCGGTCTCGCTATAGCGTCTGGGATGTTATGAGTGTAGTGAAAATCACTCGATACTGATATCTTGTGCCGGTAGCCAATGTCCACAAGATCCTGGCGTGTGTAGCAGTTGTTTGCAGAGACAAATGCACCAAAACTAACAAATATGAAATACAAAAAGTACAAAAAAGAGCACCGAAAGGAAGAGCCGTGAGCCGCTGCGTCTGTGCGCGCCGCCATCTTGTAAAAATATTATGTGTTATTATGCCCTCCATTTAGGCTCATATTGGTTTGATGTCTAAATGTGCACAGTGATGGTAAATAATAGCTTCCCTCAAACGCCTTAAAGCTAAAGTAAAGAGACGGCTTTGAAAACAATAGGACTAAAAATGCAGATACTTCTGTAAGAACAAAGGGAGAGAAAGTAAAATGTTGTTAGGAAAATAAATATGCAATTAAAGAACCAATACCTGAAAATTCTACTTAAGTACAGTAACGGAGTATTTGTACTTCGCTACCTCCCACCTCTGGCTGATGATGACGTTTAAGCTTTCTGTAGTGTCATCAAGGGGGGTTCTGTCAATCAATCATAGAAGCAGCAGCAAAATCACCAGTCAAAACTGGGATGAAACTTACTAAAACCTCAGTTTATCATGGTCACATGACACAGCTGTTTTTAACTGCACACTGGAGCAGTATTCTGAAACATCTGTGCTTTGGCAGCTTAACGAAGTGTTGAAATATCAGAATTGAGTCCCATCCCTATGAAGCACTTTTACGTTTCACTTTGTTTAACATATGTTTTGCCCTGCACAGCAGAAAGTCTTTTAATATTACCTTGTATATGTCTTTGTGTGTATGAATTGTGATCTGTTCTGCAACAACAGTGAGAAGCCAAATCAGAAGTGCAACAAACTGCAGTTCCTTGAATTACCACTCATGGCCAGGTCAAAAAGGGAGTCAATCCCCATAGAGTCCCATGTTAAAATCATCGTATCATAGTATAAAAGATGGAAGTAGTTACCATGATGCCATCCACTGGTTTCTGACAGGGGTGCAAAGATGAATCCAAATATTGACAGTCTCAATACTAACAGTGTTATTGTTATTGGATCAATACCAGCACGACAGGATTGATGCTTTAGTTTGTTTTTGTTCAACACGTTGCTCCCGTTTATGAAAAGTAGCCACTTTCATCCGCACCCTCGTCCCTGCTCTGCTGTGGTTCACGTGACTCAGCTGCACTGAGAAAACACACGTGTGCTGCAGAGAATGAGAAAGAGGAACATCGCGTGGAGATATATTACACCTGTAAATGTTAACACTGCAAACAGCAGTGTGTGCAGGAAGGAAATTCTCTAATGTGGTAAGACCACTAACTTATAAAGACATGAAAAGGAGGAAAAAAAAAAATCCTCATAAAGAGCAGCAAAAGAAATTAAGTGAGGAGAAGGGGAATCCCTCAGACAGACCCAAACCCCCACACAGAGGTCAGAGGTCACTGACAAAGGCCTTTCAGAGAGGCAAAGAATATCCAGGTAGCTCATTTAGTGGTGAAAGTAATATTTCAGTCATGACTCCTGCTGGGTCCTCAGGATTCCCAGATAGCAAAACACTTCGGGGCGGATCCGCCTTCAAGTCAGCCGATCCGCCCCACCCTTCTTGCTCTCCGGACTGGGCCCGCCCCACCTACTGACAGCGGATTATCAAAACGCGGCTCCGCCACGGCTCCACGGCGGAGCCCTTCGGCAAACTCGCGCCTTTCCCCACCCCCCTCTTTTTTTCTTTTTCAAAAGTCAACGACTGCTGTCATAAGGAGCGCAGGAGCAGAGCTTCTCTAAGGTAAGAACTGTAAGCTGTTCTGTTAAATATTCTTCATTCATGGCTTTACCTGTACAGTAAAGTTATCCTGGTAGGAGATAATTAAGGTTTTATTTATTTTTTATTCAGAAATGTGAGATTGTGGCAGCGGAGTTAGCTTATAGCACATTAGCTACTGGCCTATTAGCTAACACAGCGGGAAGCTGTGAGGTTAAAAGAAAAAAAAAAAGCTCCTCCGGGATTTATTTCGGTGGGGAAGGCGATGTGATTTGGTTAACTGTCCAGGTAGCTGATGTTACAGCAGACTGAGCACATGAAGGATTTTATTGAGCCTCTCCAGGACTGACTGCAGGTAAAGTTAAGCTAACACAGCCTATTCTCTAAATTTAATCTGAGAGCATCCATCAGGTTAAAGTGGGTCTCACGATTTCAGGTGTTGCTGTAAAGTATTTAATAAGCTTTAGAAATGGATTTAGTTATGTCTCTGCTAAGACTTTTTGATTCAAATTTAATTCTTTTTTTCTTATCCTTGAAAATGCTTCCATTTTAAAATTGTCCTTTCAAGGATTGAAAAGTGCTTGATTTTTGGGCACAGTTGTTGAAACTGCTTAAAACTGTAACTGCCTTAAAAAATATCTGAATAGTTAACTTATGAGATGGAAACGAACCTGCACGTCTGCATATGAGCATCTCCCCAGAAGACAGTCTGTGAGAGAGTGAGCGGACCTTTAGGAGGTCACATTTTTTTAACCGGCCAGAGTGGGGCTTTAATTATTGTTGGCTGGTTGGCTAGAAAACCGCAAATTCCAGTAATGGATAAGACCAGTATGGAATTATAATTAAGTCAGAAGAAAACAATCCTTGCAAATTCCCCAAGCGTAGGTATTAACTTCTCGCGAGTAAATTCAACAACTCCTGTGCGTTGAAAGTGTATGAACCCTATTTATTGTCTTTGCTTGACCTTAAACTTTTCCACAATGCATATTTGGACTCTGACTTACTGAAAGTCCCTATTGATACAATTAAAATACTTTAAATTACCAAAGTTTAATATCCAACATGCCACAAAAAGAAAGATTTTCTGTAGTTTCATCATTATAATCATTAATTTTATTTATGTCTTCTGTTACAGATCAATTCAGCCTGCCTTCCCCCCTCCACCTTGTCTGCTACCTCACTGAAGTAAGCCAAAATTCAATCTTAGAGTTCATTTAGACACTTTTTCTAAAACTGCAAATAATTTCTGCCAGAAATATTATGTGTGTGTTACAAGGGGAGGGAAACCTGAGCTTGTAATATGCTATCAGAAATCTTGCACACGCACATCTGTACTTAAAAAGCAACTGTAATGGACGTTAAGCTTTGACTGTTATAATATATTCTTCATTTAAAAAAATAGCTGTTATTGCCAGTATAAGTGGTTATAACAGCTTCTTCTCTGTTATAATGTGTAAGTTCTGTCATTTCAATGTTTTGTCCTGTGGTCTAGGTTGAGGCTTGTTTGCCTGCTTTAAAATCCTGTCTGGTCTCAGAATAATAACAAAAATGTGTTTCTAAAATTTTTATTTTTAGATAAAATGAATAGAAAGACTCTACCTGTCTCCAACTCCACCTTAAGAAGGAGGGCCCGTGTAGACGTAGAAAACCGACTTAAACAAATGCGGGATGACGCCACAAATTTAATTGACTTTCAGATGACAACAGAGAGGAACCTTGACCATGGACACATCAGTGAAGAGCATTTTCATGAAAGTCACACTGGAACTGATAATCCACACTGTCTAGACACTGCTGGTTTTAGTGAGCAAGATGGCATGGAGATAGATCTAGGCCTGTCTGAGGATTTTGAGGATGCTGCTTGTGATGTTCAGACTCAGACATCTGAGTCTGATCATTTTGATGATGAACTCCAAGACTCGGTTTCACTCTCTGACAGTTTATCCCACTGGGCCATACAATTTCGTATTTCCTTGGTCGCTTTGACAGCATTATTGGCCATACTTCGCATTTACCATTCTGATATTCCAAAGGATGCTAGGACACTCCTCAGAACTGAGACAGAATACTCAATTCTTGAAAGGGCTGGAGGACAGTACCACTATTTTGGCATTCTGGCTTCTCTTAGAAATACATTGTTAAAGTTCAAACACACGTTAGCAGACAGTTTCACTTTGAAGTTACAAATCAACATAGATGGACTTCCTTTGTTCAAGAGTTCTTGTCTGCAGTTGTGGCCCATCCTTGGTCTACTATTAAGTGTTCCCATGAAGGAACCTGTAGTTATAGGTTTGTTCTGTGGACCAAAGAAACCAAGTTCAGCAAAAGACTTCCTTGAAGACTTTGTTACAGAGTTACAACAGCTTGAAAATGGTTTTGATTTAGAAGGTAAACAGTTAAATCTCAAGCTGCATACAGTCATCTGTGACACACCAGCCAGGTCCTTTATTAAAAACACAAAGAACCACAATGCCTACCATGGATGTGACAAATGTGTGCAGCCTGGAAACTATATTAACAGACGCATGACATACCCATGTGCAGACTATGCCCTACGGACAGATGAATCATTCACAAACATGGCCGATGAGAGTCATCATCATGAAGGACCACATCCATTTATTGGCAGTAGTGTGCGTATGGTTTCACAGTTCCCTCTAGATTACATGCATTTAGTTTGTTTAGGAGTTGTTAGAAGAATGCTACACATCTGGCTCAGGGGTCCTCTGAATTTTCGATTGCCTGCGAGCATAGTGGAAAGAATGTCAGCAAAACTGTTAGAAATGCGTTCCTTTATTCCTGTAGAGTTTGCACGGAAGCCCAGATCTCTGAGGGAATTGGATCGTTGGAAGGCCACAGAATTTAGACAGTTTCTCCTGTACACAGGACCTGTAATGCTAGGCACATTTCTGGATCAAAATATGTACTATAATTTCATGCTACTCTTCTCTGGTGTTGCTATTTTAGTTAGTCCTAGACTGTCCTGCCACACACAGTATGCCCGTACTTTGCTGAAATGTTTTGTTAGTCACTTTGGTGAAATATATGGAAAGATCAAATTGTTTATAATGTACATGGTTTGGTCCATCTAGCAGGTGATGTGCAACTACATGGTTGTCTGGACTCATTTTCAGCATTTCCTTATGAAAATTATCTGCATAAGCTTAAAAAGCTCATCAGGAAACCAGAGTTCCCCCTTGCCCAAATAATCCGTCGATTGTCTGAAATTAGAATTATGGAAGCTCCTTTAAGTTGTACCTCTTTTAAAAAGCCACATTATGTTGGACCAATTATAGGTGGACTGTCAGTGAAAGCACAGTATGGTGAAATGACCTGTGATAAGTGGACTGTTAAAGTTTCAACTGGGGATAATGTTTTTGTTATTGGAAATGATATTTGTTGTATACATAACATTGTAGAGTGCAGTGATGGAGTCTATGTGGTATACAAGGAATTCTCAGATAAATCTTTGTTCTTTGATTATCCATTTAACTCTGACTATCTGAATATTTATAAAATTTCACAAACATCAGATTCATTCAAGTGTGTTAAAGTGTCAGAGCTTGTTGTAAAATGTACTGTTTTGCCTCATAGAGATGGTTTTGTGGCCATACCAATGTTCCATGCCTTTTAGGGACACATCAGATTTTTCTCTGTACCTGTCTATTGTCCTTGCTGGCAGTATAACTTAATAGCTATTAAGGCTGTTTTTTTTCTAACAGGCATTTAAAATGTCGAGGATGATACCATTTTGTTATATTATTTTCTAAGCAAAGCAATTGTGGTAGTGTTGCTGGTTGCAGCTCTTTTTTTTGTTATTTGTTGTTGTTTGATTTCTTTTTCCACTTCAAGATGTTCCATTTGGTCGAGTTCCAGAGCAACAAAGCAGTAGCAGTAGTACCAGAAAACTGGTGCTGTGATGGTGCTACCTACTGGCCCAACTATAGAAATGATGAAAGAGTGGATAAGGCAGTAAAAAATGTAGAGGAACCAGGACCAGACTGGAAGACATACGATATCAGAATTATCAAATCATGTGGTATGCAATTTCTAATACACCTCTGCCTATTTTAATTAAATACTGAAATATATTTGCTATTATATTTTATGTGTTTAAAGACAACTGTGTTATCTGTTGTAAACTCAAGTTTGTAATTTGTAGATCAGTACTTTGAGGCACGACAGCTTCTGAAGAAATCGCTTACATGCAGCACATCAGACCTTCAGTCAGAAGAGGAAGAGGAGGAAATACGACCAAAAAGGAAGCCAAAGGCAATGTTAGTATATACATTATATGCCTTCCTTGCTTTTTTTGGTCATCATTATTCAAAACACAGGCAGCACAGTAGTGTGGTGGTTAGCACTAACATAACAGAATAACATCTAGAAGGCCTGGGTTTGATTCCCCCTTGGCCCGGGCCTCTCTCTCTCTCTCTCTCTCCCTCTCTCTGTGTGGAGTTTGCATGTTCTCCCCGTGTCTGTGTGGGTTTCCTCCCACAGTCCAAAGGCATGCACTTACTGGGGTTAGGTTCATTAGTCACTCTAAATTGCCCATAGGTGTGAATGGCTGTCTGTCTCTCTGTGTTGGCCCTCTGTGTTGGCCCTATTGGGGTGGCTGTAGCTCAGTAGGTAGAGCAGGTCACCTACTGATCGGAAGGTCAGCGGTTCGAATCCTGGCTACTCCAGGCTACATGCCAATGTATCCTTGGGCAAGATACTTAACCCCAAGTTGCTCTCCGACCGTTCTGTCGGAGTATGTATGCGTGTGAATGGTAGTTAATTAAAGCACTTAGCTTCGTAAAAATGGAAGTGCTTGTATGAATGGGAGTGCATGGGTGAATGCAAACAGGTTGTATAAGCACTTTGAGTGCTCATACTGAGTAGAAAAGCGCTATATAAGAACTAGTCCATTTACCATTTTACCATTTACCATGACAGGCTGGTGACCTGTACAGGGTGTACCCTGTGACAGGTCACCCTATGACAGCTGGGATAGGCTCCAGCCCCCCCCATGACCCTGAACAGGATAAGCAGAAGAGAATGGATGGTATTCAAATCACAGAATTCGAAAGCAATTAGAGTAGTGTACAGTTTGAGTAAAGTAAAAAAATACATGTTTTAATAATGACAAATGAAGTATTAAGTATCTTTATTTTTCTATTCTGCTTGACAGTCATTCCTTTGGGGACTCTGACAGTGACACAGAAGAAGTTTACCTGAAAAGGAAAGCCAGAGCTGCAGTAAGACGCCCACTACAACCACCTGCTCCAGTTATCCAACCACCACCTTTCACTGGAGCTAGCATCCACACAATTGCTTCTTCTGCAAAAACTCCATCACCACCACTGCTTGCCCAGATGGAAAATAGACCAAGAGATGAGCCAACTCCTTCTTCAAGCCATGTCTACAGGCCTACTTGGAAAGGGGGACGGTATGGCTCAGACACAATTACCTGCTCTGGTAAGCAATCTCTTAAACAGCTAGTATTCACCTTTCAATGACTGATAATTACATCACAAATTCAGTTATTCTCAGTGTAACATCCAAGTGAAAATAAACTCATCGAATGCAACAATGCATTTCTTCCTGAATGTACACTGATTTTTCCAAAAGTGTATACAGTAAAGCTTGAATAATCGGTATATTGTATTCTTTGTAAATATGAATACTACACTATAGCCATTTGCCATGTAATCCAGTTATTGGAAAAGATTACAGCAAATTTGTCTCATTTCTTCTTCCAACAGCTGCAGAAGTTCAAATATTGAGCTTACTGGAGTACATTAAACACCAACAAGACCAATTAACCACCAAAGTAAACTATCTGACCAACAAGCTGAACTCAACTGTCCAAGAAAGAGAAATACCTGACCCTGTACAGTTTCCACTACAATCAATGGAGGAAGTGGAGAATTTTGAGAAATGGCTCAAAGATCCTGCTAACTCTCACCTGAAGCAGAGTGTGGTGAGTTTTCATCTGATTACCATTCTACTTGACATTCAACACAAAGAAATCCCACTTTTGTCAATGTCATGGTTTTGTATAATACGAATGATGCTGTTTATAATGAAAAGCTGAATGTTAAATATTACGAACAGCCAGATCCAGGTTTTTACAGTCCGGATAAGATGTGGTTATTTGCCAATACCCGTGTTCAATTGGTAATCTGTATCTCTCACTGAAAGGCTGGAAATGCTTCTTTATGAATAAGGAAATGTTCCACTTAACTCAAATGGCATTCCTAACTTTTTAAAATGAAATGTGAGAAATACGTGTAAATAAATTTACAAAGTATGTTTGCATTTATGTGTGTTGGCTGTGCAGCTGAAGTGAATTTATGTTTAATCACACTGACAACAATCAGTTATGTTTAATAAAAGTATTAAACTGTTTTATGTGCACTGGTAAAATTAATTAAAGCACCTGTCATAAAAGTGAGGAAGACCATCCAGCAGTACAAAGTGCTTTTATGCAGACTCTGTACTTTCATATTACCATTTTGACCAGGGATAAGTAGTAAGAATTGCAAAATGAATAGCCCTTTCAGGAAAAATGTAAAATGATTATTTTTTAATTTTTCTATATACCCACATTTGAGCTGGCACACGGGACCTTTTTGATAACTCAAATACAAATGAAGCTGTCTTTTGTTGTTGTGTTTAATTGCCTGCAACTTATTTTTTGTGAAATGTGTTTAAACTTTTCCCATTATTTCCTCTCCATTTTTAGATTTCTTCACTGGCAGCCATCGGGGGGCATGATGCAAGAAGTATCACATGGAACATTCTTTCCCGCATGTTCCACAGTGACATTGGACAGAAGATAAATTGGACAGGGGCCAATGGAATGGGAGGTTTCTCCCAGATGGCATCAAAAACAGTACTCTTGGGTAAGTAATTGTAATAGATTTTGCAAATGATTTGATTGTCATGGTTTAATGAAGCACAAATCTTTTAACTCTGAGAGTCGTATTGTATCATTTCATTGATAATGCCAGTTATGGGCTTTGGAGGACAGTTTTCAGGTGTACCTTTATTCCACTCACTGATCACAGCACTCTTTCAAATGAAAAACTCCCCTTTGAGATCTGTGATGTTCCTCTGTGGTACATAGTTGGATACCCGGACATGACTGCATTGATTGGCAATAACTGATGCTGTTAAATATTAAAGATGAGTTGTAAATTTTTGGAATTTTTTCCCCACTATGTCCAAAGCTTACAATCAACATGCTACACTTGCTGGCCACTTTATTAGGTACATGATGCCAGCACTAGGTTGAGCCCCCTTTTGCCTTCTGAACTGCCTTAATTCTTCATGGTATAGATTCAACAAGCTGCTGGAAAGATTTCAAAGCTTTCATATAACATATACCTTGTGTGTATAGATGCAGTAAGAAAGACCCACGTGTCCCGTGCTGCCACAGAAGAGGAGATTCGGAAACATGCCATACGATGGTTCAATCTGGCAGCAGACAGAGGAAGAAGGCGGCGTCCTCCTGTTACCATCCCGAATCAATGCTGAGGACTTCAGTTTGTTATTGTTACTGTTATTGTTCCAGAAATGGTTATCTTTCAGTTATTTGTCTGTTAATGTTTTAATGAAGTACAGTAATGAATCAATGCATCACCTGCTTAATTAATTTGTGATAGTATTTCCTTTCTTTGCCATTTTATTTTTTCCTTTACTGCATTTTGTTAAAGAATAAAGAAGTGTTAAAGGATTTATAGTAAATAAACAGTATTCTTGATACATTTATGATCCCATTATTTTTGTAATACTCATATGCTCATCTTGTTATTCAAATGGAAAATTAGGCTTTAGATAAGGATGCCGTAATTGTTAAAGATTTTTCATTTTCCCTAAAATCAGTCTTCATGTCCAAATAGATATTTTAGCTTTAACTGTAGCTAGCATGGCTACAGCAATTTTTAATAAGGGATCCTGAAAATATTCTGGCCAAAATAAGCTGTTATATGAACGGATTCAAAACGGATCCGTGTCGGATCAGTTTTTCCACAGACGGCTCCGTAAAGGATCCGTTTTGGATAACCTGAAACGTGGACGGGTCCGATTTGTATCCGGTCCTGATCTGTTCCTCAACCGTGATCCTGATCCGTTACTGATCCGTCCCGCTGTGCAAGTGGACTCCGATACGGACCGGTTTTGCGGGTCCGTTACGGAGTCAGCGGCACATCCGGGGCGGATCGGGGGCGGAGTCATTTTGCTATCTGGGTTAGTTAATGTTCAATTCAAAGTGTTACCATAAGTTGTTACTTTAGCAGACTGATTACCTGTAAACTATATGCAGACATTCAAATAACATATGCATCCCACTGAAATGTGTTAAATTAATTATATTATTGGAAATGAAAAAAGAATACCTCAAACATGAAATATGATAATGTCTGAATATAATAACCCCTTTTGTGCTGTTAAGTCATTTTTATTTATGTAACACATTTGAAACAACAGCTACTGATCCAAAGTCCTTTTCAAGCACATTTACATGTCAGGTCTCCATAAATCCCAGCTTCAAAACATGTTAAAAACGGAAAGCTAAGTTTGAAGGATCAAGAATCCTGGCAGTTTGATTGTATTAACACAAAAAAATTCAAAACTCACAGATGTCATTAAAATGTATCCAGATTAAGCATATTGATGATGCAAATTTCATAAATCATGACACACTGCTCTCCCCTACATACAGGGCTGGACTGGTAATCGGGCGTACCGGGGTGGGCCGACAGTCCTCAGGGGCCGATGCTTTTAGATTTTTTTTTTTCTTCCCTTTTTTTTTTTCTAAGAGACCGGCCCACAATTTAGAGGGGGCGGCCCATCTTCAATATAGACAGTGGATATAACCAATCAGGATATAGGATGAAAGTTGCCCCACCCTTTCTCTGCGTGGTGCCCTGTAAAACTCCCGCTAGTAGTTTCAGTGTTGAATGCGTGTGTTAAAGGAAAGGGAACATGGAGAAACCGAAGCGGCAGAAAGGGGCTGCGGAGAAGTTATGTGCAACGAAATTGAAGAGTGTCGCTGTAGATGCTACAAAATGTGCAAAAATCACAGACATGTTCGCTGCTGTAGCCGCCACATCCTCTGTAATAGCAATGCTCCTGCAACAGCAGCTGTAGGCAGAGCCTACGGCTGATCACCAGGGGGCCTCCAAGCTCACCCACATTTGCCATGAAATTTTTTTGGTTTGTTTTAATTTTTTACAAATGCCAACTTCCTAAAAGAAAGAAGAGACTATTCTAACTGTCCAGATTTGTACACTTGTAACAACACTAATTTAATGAGTAGGCTACACTCTGGCTACACTCTTTCTGTCTCAGGCTGATGCTGAAAAGCTAATTCATGCATTTATTACTTCTAGGCTGGACTATTGTAATTCATTATTATCAGGCGGTCCTAAAAGCTCCCTGAAAAACCTTCAGATGATCCAAAATGCTGCAGCTAGAGTACTGACAGAGACTAGAAAGAGAGAGCAGATTTCTCACATATTGGCTTCTCTTCATTGTTTCATAGTCCCATATCACCCCAACACAGCACTTCGCTCTCAGACTGCTGGCTTACTTGTGGTTCCTAGGATACCTAAAAAAATTAATAATCAACTTTAACCCTCCAGCGTTAATAACAGTTAAGTTCAGGGGACAATGAAATGGTATGAAGGGGGCCCCAAATCAAATCTTGCTTAGGGACCCTTCAAAGCTTGGGCCCCTCTGCTGTAGGTGAAGACAGCAGCAGCGGACAGGGAGAGGAGCAGCCAGAGATGCAGGCTTTGGAAACCGAGGGACAGAGTGAGCGGGAAAATAACGTTAGGATAATACAGGGACTTTGAGGTGATGGAGGTAACGTTAGCTCTATTACATGAGAATGATGAGCAATGGCGATTGATTAGTATCAATATTTATTGGTATTTGCACATTTCCCCAAATTTGGCAGCCACGGCACCTTAATCTGATAAAATAGCAAACGGTCAAGGCCTAGAAGTGTTGGATCAGCAGCAAGTGTCCATTTTAGGCTACATCATAGCATTTTAGATAGTTAGGTTAAAGGTGTGTTGAAAGGCTGCACAGTAGTTTGAATTTGTAGCCTCTATGCTGGTTAAACATGTTTTAAAAAGCATCCATCCATCCATCCATCCATTTTCTTCCGCTTATCCGGGGCCGGGTCGCGGGGGCAGAAGCCTAAGCAGAGAAGCCCAAGCTTCCCTCTCCCCAGCCACCTCCTCCAGCTCATCCGGAGGGACCCCAAGGCGTTCCCAGGCCAGCCGAGATACATAATCTCTCCAGCGTGTCCTGGGTCTACCACGGGGCCTCTTCCCGGTGGGACATGCCCGGAACACCTCACCCAGGAGGCGGCCAGGAGGCATCCTAATCAGATGCCCGAGCCACCTCAACTGGCTCCTTTCGATGTGGAGGAGCAGCGGCTCTACTCTGAGCCCCTCCCGGATGGCCGCACTCCTCACCTTATCTCTAAGGGAGAGGCCAGCCACCCTTCGAAGGAAACTCATTTCTGCCGCTTGTATTCGCGATCTTATTCTTTCGGTCACTACCCAAAGCTCGTGACCATAGGTGAGGGTAGGAACGTAGATCGACCGGTAAATCGAGAGCTTCGCTTTTACGCTAAGCTCCCTCTTCACCACGACGGACCGGTGCAGTGTCCGCATCACTGCAGAAGCAGCCCCGATCCGCCTGTCGATCTCCCGTTCCCTTCGCCCATCACTCGTGAACAAGACCCCGAGATACTTAAACTCCTCCACTTGAGGCAAGAACTCGTTCCTGAGCCGGAGATGGCACTCCACCCTTTTCCGGCTGAGGACCATGGCCTCAGACTTAGAGGTGCTGATTCTCATGCCAGCCGCTTCACACTCGGCTGCGAACCGTTCCACTGCGAGCTGGAGGCCCCCCCCTGATGAAGCCAACAGAACCGCATCATCTGCAAAAAGCAGAGATGAGACTCTGAGGCCACCAAGGAAGAAGCCTTCCGCCACCTGGCTACGCCTAGAAATTCTGTCCATAAAAATTATGAACAGAATCGGTGACAAAGGGCAGCCCTGACGGAGTCCAACACCCACAGGAAACAAATCCGACTTATTACCGGCTATACGGACCAAGCTCTCACTGTGGTTGTACAAGGACTGAATGGCCCGCAACAATGGGCCAGACACCCCATACTCCCGCAGAACCTCCCAAAGAACACCCCGAGGAACACGGTCGAATGCCTTCTCCAAGTCCACAAAGCACATGTAGACTGGTTGGGCAAACTCTCACGCACACTCGAATATCCTTGAGAGGATAAAGAGCTGGTCCAGCGTTCCACGACCAGGACGAAAACCGCATTGTTCCTCCTGAATCCGAGGTTCGACTAACGGACGCACCCTCCTTTCCAGCACCCTGGCATAGACCTTACCGGGGAGGCTGAGGAGTGTGATCCCCCGAAAGTTGGAGCACACCCTCCGGTCTCCCTTCTTAAAGATGGGGACCACCACCCCGGTCTGCCAATCCAATGGCACTGCCCCAGATCTCCACGCGATGTTGCAGAGGCGTGTCAACCAAGACAGCCCTACAACATCCAGTGCCTTCAGGAACTCAGGGCGAATCTCGTCCACCCCAGGGGCTCTGCCACCAAGGAGTTGTTTAACTACCTCAGTGACCTCACCCCCAGTGATGGTCAAGTCATCCCCCTCATCCCCAGACTCTGCTTCCACTACAGAAGGCGTGTCAGTGGGATTCAGAAGGTCCTCGAAGTATTCCTTCCACCGTCCGACTATAGCCTCAGTTGAAGTCAGCAGCACCCCCCCCCGCACTATAAACAGTGTGAGTGAAGCACTGCTTTCCCCTCCTGAGTCGCCTGACGCTTTGCCAGAATCGCTTCGATGCCGTCCGAAAGTCTTTTTCCATAGCCTCACCAAACTCCTCCCACACCCGAGTTTTTGCTTTGGCCACTACCCGAGCTGCATTCCGCTTGGCCTGTCGATACCTGTCAGCTGCCTCCGGAGTCCCACAGGCTAACCAAGCCCGATAGGACTCTTTCTTCAGCTTGATGGCTCCCTTCACCTCCGGTGACCACCATCTGGTTCGGGGGTTACCACCACGACAGGCACCAACCACCTTGCAGCCACAGCTCTGAGCAGCAGCCTCAACAATGGAGGTGCGGAACATGGTCCATTCGGACTCAATGTCCTCAGCCTCCCTCGGAATGCTGTCGAAGTTCTGCCGGAGGTGGGAGTTGAAGATCTCCCGGACTGGGGCTTCTGCCAGGCGTTCCCAGCGCACCCTCACAATACGTTTAGGTGTGCCAGGTCTGTCCAGCATCTTCCCCCGCCACCTGATCCAACTCACCACCAGGTGGTGATCAGTTGACAGCTCAGCTCCTCTCTTCACCTGAGTGTCCAGAACATACGGCCGCAGAGCTGATGATACGATTACAAAATCGATCATCGACCTGCGACCTAGGGTGTCCTGGTGCCATGTGCACTTATGGACATCCTTGTGTTCGAACACGGTGTTTGTTATGGACAAACTGTGGTTTGCACAGAAGTCCAATAACAAAACACCATTCGGGTTCAGATCGGGCAGGCCGTTCCTCCCAATCACGCCCCTCCAGGTCTCACTGTCATTGCCCACGTGAGCGTTGAAGTCTCCCAGCAAGACTATGGAGTCACCAGATGGAGCACTCTCCAGCACCCCACCCAGCAACTCCAAAAAGGGTGGGTACCCTGAACTGTCATTCGGCGCATAAGCGCAAACAACAGTCAGGACCCGTTCCCCAGCCCGAAGGCGCAGGGAAACTACCCTCTCGTCCACCGGTGAAAACTCCGACGTACAGGCAGCAAGCCGGGGGGATACAAGAATACCCACCCCAGCTCGCCGCCTCTCACCGAGGGCAACTCCAGACTGGAACAGAGTCCAGCCCTTCTCCAGGAGACTGGTTCCAGAGCCCAGGCCATGCGTTGAGGTGAGCCCAACTATGTCTAGCTGGTATCTCTCAACCTCACGCACTAGCTCAGGCTCCTTCCCCACCAGAGAGGTGACATTCCATGTCCCAACAGCCAGTTTCGATAGCCGGGGATCGGTCCGCCAGGGCCTCCGCCCTCGGCCACCGCCCGACACACATTGCACCCGACCCCTACGACACCTCCTGCGGGTGGTGGGCCTGCAGGAGGGCGGGCCCATGTAACCTCTTCGGGCTGCGCCCGGCCAAGCACCACGGGCTAATGCCTGGCCACCAGACGCTCTCCCTCGAGCTCCCTCCCCAGGCCTGGCTCCAGGGGGGGGCCCCGGTAACCCTATCCCGGGCAGGGTAAACTGTTCCCTTGTTTTTTCACTCATAAGGGTCTTCTGAACCGCTCTTTGTCTGGACCCTCACCCAGGACCAGTTTGCCATGGGAGACCCTGCCAGGGGGACAAGCCCCCAGACAACATAGCTCCTGGGATCACTGGGACACACAAACCCCTCCACCACGATAAGGTGGCGATTCACGGAGGAGGTTTTAAAAAGCACTAAAAGCAAAATAACAGATTAAAAAAAAAAAGCTAAATAAGTAAAAGCTTTGCAATTTAAGCATTACTAAACTAAGTGTAAAAAAAGTATAAAAGTATTATTGGCAAAAGGTATGCCCACAAGAGTAAGAGTAAGACAGTGTCAAATGCTTTTAAGACATAGTAGACATAGCCCCTTCCTGAGCCTGGTTCTGCTGGAGGTTTCTTCCTGTTAAAAGGGAGTTTTTCCTTCCCACTGTCGCCAAGTGCTTGCTCATAGGGGATCGTTTTGGCTGTTGAGTGTTCTCTGTATTATTGTAGGGTCTTTACCCACAATACAAAGCACCTTGAGGCGACTGTTTGTTGTGATTTGGCACTATATAAATAAAACTGAATTGAATTGAACTGAATAGTTGTGGGCCGTTCTAAGCCACAAATGCCAGGGCCGTTTTAATGTCCCAGTCCAGCCCTGCCTACATAAGCTGCTTTTTTAATTTAACCACATCGGTACTTTGCATTGTTGATACTGGCCCTGTATTTACTCACTTCTGGATGGATACCAAATTTTGCAGTATCACACACCACTAGTCCTAGTTTGAAGCCTCGAGATTAATTTTTTTCCACCATTGCCATCTTGGTTACAAAAACCGGATGTTACTGGGAGGGGTGGTTCTGGTTGTTAAACAGCTTCTCATTAGCAGAGACCTCTTGTTAGCTACAACATGTTGTTAGTCAGTGAGCATACATAGATCCTCTTTGACCAAGATTTAAATTAATTTTATTATTTATTAGGCCCGAGCCTCACGAAGTGATCGGCGAGGAGCCTATTGTATTCGCTCGCGCGAAAAACGAAAAAGGGTCAAAGTCGAGCGCTCGACTTTGACAACGGACCCTCAAACAAGGTAGGTCAGGTCGAACGCTTCTCGAAAACGTATATATGGGGGTGAATGGAGCAGCCCATAATTGAAATCGTTAGCGTCATGAGCTAGCTTGCGCAATGAAATTGGGTCCATGGACCTCACGAAAACGTGGGTCGTGTCGAGACGTTTCCGAAAACGTATATATGAAGGTGACTGGATTGGCGCATTATTGGAATCGTTAGAATTGTTCATTATTAGGCCCGAGCCTCACGAAGTGATCGGCGAGGAGCCTATTGTATTCGCTCGCGCGAAAAACGAAAAAAGGTGACAACGGACCCTCAAACAAGGTAGGTCACGTCGAACGCTTCTCGAAAACGTATATATGGGGTGAATGGAGCAGCCCATAATTGAAATCGTTAGCGTCATGAGCTAGCTTGCGCGACGAAAGTGGGTCAATGACGAGCGCGTTGCGCTCGT
This sequence comes from Archocentrus centrarchus, assembly GCF_007364275.1. Taxonomy (NCBI): domain Eukaryota; kingdom Metazoa; phylum Chordata; class Actinopteri; order Cichliformes; family Cichlidae; genus Archocentrus; species Archocentrus centrarchus. Next base: position 22,145,893 of record NC_044346.1, on the reverse strand, counting down.
CATTGACAATGGACCTCATGACAACGTGCGTCGGGTCGAAACGTTTCCGAAAACGTATATATGAAGGTGACTGGATTGGCGCATTATTGGAATCGTTAGAATTGTTCATTATTATTAGGCCCGAGCCGACGAAGTCTCGGCGAGGAGCCTATTGGATTCACTATGCCACATACCCCAAAATGCGTTAAAATCCCCACGGTCGCATGGGACGCGGTCGCCAGTGACCCCTGACCTCATAGGGACGTGGGTCAGGACGAGACGTTTCCGAAAAGGTATGCGTCGGGGTGACTGGGAAAACGCCTAATTGTTTTTGCTCGAATTCTCCATTATTCTTTATTATTATTATTATTATTAGGCCCGAGCCGACGAAGTCTCGGCGAGGAGCCTATTGGATTCACTATGCCACATACCCCAAAATGCGTTAAAATCCCCACGGTCGCATGGGACGCGGTCGCCAGTGACCCCCGACCTCATAGGGACGTGGGTCAGGTCGAGACGTTTCCGAAAAGGTATGCGTCGGGGTGACTGGGAAAACGCCTAATTGTTTTTGCTCGAATTCTCCATTATTCTTTATTATTATTATTATTATTATTATTATTATTATTATTATACTTTCTCTCTCTTTGAACCCAATTTTGACCCCCTGAACATGCGCGAAAAGTCACCATTTTTTGCATGGTGGTCAGGTCTGGCGAAAAATTACGTATTTTAATGTCGCCACAAACTAACTCAAAAACACGGCTACACTGCGCCCCCTGGAAATTTCATTTTTCGGGCCCCTATGGGAGAGGCCAAATTCAAGTTTGCCCTAGATTCATGAAATTCTCGTCACACATAGATCATGTCAGGACAAACAAAAAATCCTCTTGAGGCACCCCTGCATGACCCACAGGAAATCCACCAGGTTCACTTGAAATTTGGCTTTTGCCGAGTCAGCAATTTCGCTCACCTTGTATTTGCGCGAACTTCTCCTACAGCATTTGACCCACAAACACCAAAATGGCTCAGCATCATTTAGAGACATAGGGCATCTAAAGTTATCGAAGGCTTCGTATTCATTTCAATTGTCTTGTCACACTAGGCCCCTGAAGTTGGCCTTCGTTTGACCAATAATTCCGGTCCTCTTTCCTGCCATCAATCGCACATGCTTTGCCCGATCTGCCCCAAAATGGAATCATTTATGAACACACCTACACTGAATCCATAAGTGCAGAAACCACGTCGATTGATGCCATAGCGCCCCCTACAGAACAAAATGAAAATTTGTATGGGGGTCCACAAAATTAGTTTCTCTGGTATGCATGAAAATTTTTGTACACAATCCTCAGATCCTCCTGGTCAGAAAAGGCAATCAGACCTATGCCCAATTTTGCACGCCACACGCGCCACCACACCGCAAATGTGCGTTGCGTTTATATGGGGAGCCAACAATTTACTTTCTCAGACATGCATGCAATTCGAGACAAACATTCTTTACCCCAGCACGATCAAAAAAGTCAATGACACCCATGTCCACATTCCCACAGGAAATCCGCTAGCTTGGCTTGAAATTCTGTTTTTGCCAATTTTGCACTGTTGGACACCTCGTATTTGCGCGAACTTCTCCTAGGGCATTTGACCCACTAAACCCAAAATGGCTCAGCATTATCTAGAGACATGGGGCATCCAAAGTTATCGAAGGCTTCGTATTCAATTCAACGGGCTTGTCACACGAGGCCCCTGAATTTGGCGTTCGTTTGACCAAAAATTTCTGTCCTCTTTCCTGCCATCAATCGCACGTGCTTTGCCCGATCTGCCCCAAAATGGAATCATTTATGAACACACCTACACTGAATCCATAAGTGGAGAAACAATGGCGATTGCTGCAATAGCGCCCCCTACAGAAGAAACTGCAATTTTGTATGGAGGTCCACCGCATTACTTTCTTTGAAATGCATGAAAATTTTTTTACATGTTCTTCAGATACTCCTGATCAGAAAAGTCCATCAGCCCTATGCCCTTTTTTGCACGCTGCAGCCGTGACCACCACCCCAATGTCAACATGACGTCACTATGGACAAACCACAACCTTGTCACACGTATTGCGCAATCACTCACGCACTCGTTCTGCACTTTGCTTGCCATTTCCTTTCCCTTATGTACTGGACAAGACTTAATTTAGATTTGTGGATTCAGAGCAACAAGTGCACTAGTGCCCCCTACAAATGGAACAAAAGCATTAGATGGTGGGAATCACATTTAGGTTTTCTGAAATGCATGAAAAAAGGTAGACAACTTCGCGACAGTCAAATAGATAGATTCAACAGTGTTATCATGTCCATCCTTGCCAAGATTTTCATCTTTTGCCAGTGGGGATTACATTTGGCAGAACAGGTGGCTCTCTGACAGCTTGAAGGGGGATCTCAGGTGGCTCGCAGGTGGGTTGCAGGCTGTTTGCAGGGCAGGTTGTTCGCAGGGAAGGCAGGTCGCAGGTTGCAGGAGCAGCGGCTCTCAGGCGGCATGCAGTGGGGTTTGCGGGGCTCGCCGGGGGCTGGCTGGAGATTTGCGGAGCTCGTAGGTGGCTCGCTGGGGGTTCGCGGGGGCTCACTTGCGGCTCGCGCTGGGTTTGGCGGTCGCGCAGGCAGCGAGGGCCGTAAAACGCCGCTTGCGGCTTTAATTATTATTATTTTTCTTTATTATTATTATTATACTTTCTCTCTCTTTGAACCTAAATTTGACCCCCTGAACATGCGCGAAAAGTCACCATTTTTTGCATGGTGGTCAGGTCTGGCGAAAAATTACGTATTTTAATGTCGCCACAAACTAACTCAAAAACACGGCTACACTGCGCCCCCTGGAAATTTCATTTTTCGGGCCCCTATGGGAGAGGCCAAATTCAAGTTTGCCCTAGATTCATGAAATTCTCGTCACACATAGATCATGTCAGGACAAACAAAAAATCCTCTTGAGGCACCCCTGCATGACCCACAGGAAATCCACCAGGTTCACTTGAAATTTGGCTTTTGCCGAGTCAGCAATTTCGCTCACCTTGTATTTGCGCGAACTCCTCCTACAGCATTTCACCCACAAACACCAAAATGGCTCAGCATCATTTAGAGACATAGGGCATCTAAAGTTATCGAAGGCTTCGTATTCATTTCAATTGTCTTGTCACACTAGGCCCCTGAAGTTGGCCTTCGTTTGACCAATAATTCCGGTCCTCTTTCCTGCCATCAATCCCACATGCTTTGCCCGATCTGCCCCAAAATGGAATCATTTATGAACACACCTACACTGAATCCATAAGTGCAGAAACCACGTCGATTGATGCCATAGCGCCCCCTACAGAACAAAATGAAAATTTGTATGGGGGTCCACAAAATTACTTTCTCTGGTATGCATGAAAATTTTTGTACACAATCCTCAGATCCTCCTGGTCAGAAAAGGCAATCAGACCTATGCCCAATTTTGCACGCCACACGCGCCACCACACCGCAAATGTGCGTTGCGTTTATATGGGGAGCCAACAATTTACTTTCTCAGACATGCATGCAATTCGAGACAAACATTCTTTACCCCAGCACGATCAAAAAAGTCAATGACACCCATGCCCACATTCCCACAGGAAATCCGCTAGCTTGGCTTGAAATTCTGTTTTTGCCAATTTTGCACTGTTGGACACCTCATATTTGCTCGAACTTCTCCTAGGGCATTTGACGCGCTAACACCAAAATGCCTCTGCATCATCTAGAGACATAGGGCATCCAAAGTTATCGAAGGCTTCGTATTCAATTCAACGGGCTTGTCACACGAGGCCCCTGAATTTGGCGTTCGTTTGACCAAACATTCCCGTCCTCTTTCCTGCCATCAATCGCACGTGCTTTGCCCGATCTGCCCCAAAATAGAATAATTTATGAACACACCTACACTGAATCCATACGTGGAGAAACAATGGCGATTGCTGCAATAGCGCCCCCTGCAGAAGAAACTGAAATTTTGTATGGAGGTCCACCGCATTGGTTTCTTTGAAATGCATGAAAATTTTTTTACATGTTCGTCAGATACTCCTGATCAGAAAAGTCAATCAGACCTATGCCCTATTTTGCACGCTGCAGCCGTGACCACCACCCAATGTCAAGATGACATCATTATGGAGAAACCACAACCTTCTCACACGTATTGCGCAATCACTCACGCACTCTTTCTGCACTTTGCTTGCATTTTCCTTTCCCTTATGTACTGTACAAGACTTCATTTAGATTTGTGGATTCAGAGCAACAAGTGCACTAGTGCCCCCTACAGATGGAACAAAAGCATTAGATAGTGGGAATCACATTTAGGTTTTCTGAAATGCATGAAAACAGGTAGAAAACTTCGCCACAGTCAAATAGATAGATTCAACGGTGTTATCATGTCCATCCTTGCCAAGATTTTCATCTTTTGCCAGTGGGGATTACATTTGGCAGAACAGTTGGCTCTCTGACAGCTTGAAGGGGGATCTCAGGTGGCTCGCAGGTGGGTTGCAGGCTGTTTGCAGGGCACGTTGTTCGCAGGGAAGGCAGGTCGCAGGTTGCAGGAGCAGCGGCTCTCAGGCGGCATGCAGTGGGGTTTGCGGGGCTCGCAGGTGGCTGGCTGGAGATTTGCGGAGCTCGTAGGGGGCGCGCTGGGGGTTCGCGGGGGCTCACTTGCGGCTCGCGCTGGGTTTGGCGGTCGCGCACGCAGCGAGGGCCGTAAAACGCCGCTTGCGGCTTTAATTATTCTTATTCTTTCTGAGTAAACGATCGCTAATTTGACCCCCTGAACATATACGAAAACTCACCAATTTTTCCATGCAAGCCAGGTCTGGTGAAACATTTTGTTTTTTTTGGCGCCATTAAAAAACTCAAAAAAGTGGCGAAACAGCGCCCCCTAGAACATTGAAATTTTGCATTCCTATGGGAGGGACGAAAAAAAAGTTGTCCACAGAACCACCAAATTCGCGTCACAAAAAGACCATATGAAGACTGACAAAAAATTATATTATGAAGTTGCCGCCTGACAAACAGGAAGTCGGCCATTGTGGATTGAACTTTGACCTTTGCCGAGTCACCATTTTTGCACACCTCGTATTTGAATCAACTTGTCCTAAGGCGTTTAACCGACTGTAACGAAAATCGCTCAGGATCATCTACACAAGTGGGGCATCAAAAGTTATTCGGGGTTTTATAGAATATTTAACGGTGTTGCCATGGCAACCGCATAAATTTGCCCTTCGTTTTTGTGTCTCGCCGCAATTTTCTTTGTGCATTCGTTCGCACAATCTTTGGCCGATCAGCCTCAAAATTTAATAACTTGTTTACTGAACCAGCCTGAACCCACAATTAGGGAATCAAGTTTATAGTTGCAATAGCGCCACCTACAGAAGCAAACAAAAATTTGTATGGAGGTCCAGAATTTCAGTTTGTCTGAAATGCATCAAAATTTGTCACAACATTCCTGACATCATCCCGATCAAAAAAGCCAATCACACCCATACTCTACTTTCTACCGTGTTGTCATGGCGGCGCCCGAAATGCCCCATTTTATCCCTATGGGAAAAAGCGAAAAATCCCCCATACTAAGGTTTCTGCTTAGTTTGTCCGAAATACATGAAATTTGGTACACAGATTGCTGATGTCAGCCTGATCAAAAAAGTCAATCACACCTATGTCATATTTTGGACGCTGTTCCCATGACGATGCCAAAACTGTCCCATTTTATCACTATGGGAAAAATTGTGAAATTTCTGCGATGGAAAAATGACCATATCTTTTTCAAAAATGCATACAAATGCCTGAAATTTGGTACACGCATTCTTCACATCTCCCTGAACATAAAACCTAGAGATGAAAAAGATGTAATATGTAAGACGTTGCCATGGCAAAGTCCGGAAAATGGCATCTTTTTCCTTGAGTTAGCCAATTCATCCATTTCAAAATTTCACATGTAGCAGCCAAAAAAACGGCTAAAACTGGCACGGCCGGAAAAGCACGGTTCAAATCGGCACCAGCACTTGGGCGGCGGCCGGCGAGGGCCTATTATCGCTGCTTGCAGCTTTAATTATTATTCTTCTTCTTATTCTTTCTGACGAAACGATCGCTAATTTGACCCCCTGAACATATACGAAAACTCACCAATTTTTCCACACAAGCCAGGTCTGGCGAAAAATTTTGTTTTTTAATGGCGCCATTAAAAAACTCAAAAAAGTGGTGAAGCCCCGCCCCCTGGAAAATTCAAATTTTGCATTCCTATTGGAGGGCCGAAAAAAAAGTTGCCCACAGAACCACCAAATTCGGGTCACAAACAGACCATATGAAGACCAACAAAAAATTACATTATGAAGTTGCCGCCTGACAAACAGGAAGTCGGCCATTTTGGATTGAACTTTGACCTTTTCCGAGTCAGCATTTTTACACTCCTCGTACTTGAATCAACTTGTCCTAGAGCGTTTAACCAACTGACACCAAAATCGCTCAGGATCACCTAGAGAAGTGGGGCATCAAAAGTTATTCGGGGTTTTATAGAATATTTAACGCTCTTTCCATGACAACTGCATGAATTTGGCCTTCGTTTTTGTCTCTCGCCGCAAATTTGTTTCTGCATTCGTTCGCACAATCTTTGGCCGATCAGCCTCAAAATTTTATCACTTATGTACTGAACCAGCCTTAACCCACAACTAGGGAATCAAGATCCTAAGTGCAATAGCGCCCCCTACAGAAGCAAACGAAAATTTGTATGGAGGTCCAGAATTTTAGTTCCTCTGAAATGCATGAAAATTTGTGTCAACATTCCTGACCTCATCCTGATCACAAAAGCCAATCACACCCATACTCTATTTTCTACCACGTTGCCATGGCGAAGCCAGAAATGCCCCATTTTATCCCTATGGGAAAAAGTGAAATATCTCCAATACTAAAATTTCAGCTTACTTTGCCCAAAATACATGAAATTTGGTACACACATTCTGTATGTCAGGCTGATCAAAAAAGTCAATCACACCTATGTCATATTTTGGACGCTGTTGCCATGACGATGACAAAACTGTCCCATTTTATCCCTATGGGAAAAAATGTGAAATTTCTGCGATGGAAAAATGACCCTTGCTTTCTCAAAAATGCATACAAATGCCTGAAATTTGGTACACGCATTCTTCACATCTCCCTGGACAAAAAACCTACCGGTGAAATAGATGTAATATGTAAGACGTTGCCATGGCAAAGTCCGGAAAATGGCATCTTTTTCCTTGAGTTAGCCAATTCATCCATTTCAAAATTTCACATGTAGCAGCCAAAAAAAACCGCTAAAACTGGCACGGCTGGAAAAGCACGGTTCCAATCGGCACCAACGCTTGGGCGGCGGCCGGCGAGGGCCTATTATCGCCGCTTGCGGCTTTAATTTAACATTGTATTTATTCAAACGTGTTGGGGAGATTGAGCTGCTTTGATGAAGTCTGGGAAAAACTTTAATATGCCTGTGTGTTAATGTCAGTTTGGCAAAATGCAGTGATTGTGGGCTCAGATACTCTACGGTCAAAAAGCGGTGATTTCCCTGATAAAATCAGGGGCATGCAAATGAGATCAAATTAAAAATAGACCGGTAAATGAGTGTTCGGCGGATCACTGTTTTGGTGAAGGTGTCACTGGAAAACCGCTTTTAATGCTGTATTATTCGTCTTAAATATTTATATTCTCCTATCCACGGGTTTCTGGAAGAGCGTACGTAGGCTGCCATGACAGACTGCTACTTCCACTGTTCGATTTTATACTTCTGGTTACCCAAATTTAGAGCCAGAGGTAATGACAAAATTCGGTTACTTTGTGCTGTAACAGGCGGCTTTATTAGTTGGAACATGAGCTTGGATTCAACTTGTGCTGTTAGTTGTCACTACATCAGTCTGTACATTTTTTCAAATTATTTTATTCTGTAAATTTGTTTTTGTTTTGTTTTTTTTGTTTTTGTTTTTTTCCCCCAAATTATACTACCCAGTTGCACATCCTATTACTGTATTTTTTCCTTATGTTTTAAGTTTTCCTTTAATGTACAGCCTCTTATTTTTTTACGTTATTTTATTTATAGTGTGACACTACAGTATACAGCCTACATAAAGCTTAAACAATGCCTGCCTTCATGTAAACACGTAGCAGTTAGCAAGATGACAGCTGCGTGTCTCCCCGATCACAGCCTTCAGCCAGGGCAGTGTTTGTTTCAGTGATATACCTTCCACAGAATAGCTGCAGCATCACTGCATGATTTCCCTAATCGCGATACAGGAACAGCTGACTGTCTCCACCACTCCTCTTTCCCTTTGCATGACCCATGCTAAGCGCTTAGCTTGGCCGATGCGCTGGCTCGGCTCTACAGCTGCTTTAAGGAAAACAATGTTGCCTTGTTTGTTAAGCATTACTTATTGATTTTATTGCTTTGAAGGTAATCTGGTGCTCTTATAATTACGCGATTTTCCCCGCCATCAACACCTTCGGAAAAAACAAGGTAACTGATGTGGATGTAGCTGACTTCAGGCCATAATTTCATGTCATTTACACAAGTGATGGGTGAGGCACTGTTACCTCGCTGCTTTTTAAAACATCCTTACAATGTCTCCACCTCCGATGTGGTACCATTTAGGCCAGGTAAAAAAACTGCAGTGTTAAAATGTTAAACTGAATGGCAAGTGTGTAAGCCTGCAACCGTGAACAACAGCGGCAAACGGACGTAAAACAAACCCGGTTTCCGCT
>NC_044346.1:22031361-22136961 GCF_007364275.1 Archocentrus centrarchus | reverse complement strand
CGGCCGGCGAGGGCCTATTATCGCCGCTTGCAGCTTTAATTAGGCCCGAGCCTCACGAAGTGATCGGCGAGGAGCCTATTGTATTCGCTCGCGCGAAAAACAAAAAAAAGGTCAAAGTCGAGCGCGAAGCGAAGCGCTCGACTTTGACAACGGACCCTCAAACAAGGTAGGTCAGGTCGAACGCTTCTCGAAAACGTATATATGGGGGTGAATGGAGCAGCCCATAATTGAAATCGTTAGCGTCATGAGCTAGCTTGCGCGACGAAAGTGGGGTCAATGACGAGCGCAACGCGCTCGTCATTGACAATGGACCTCATGACAACGTGCGTCGGGTCGAGACGTTTCCGAAAACGTATATATGAAGGTGACTGGATTGGCGCATTATTGGAATCGTTAGAATTGTTCATTATTATTATTCTTATTCTTTCTGAGTAAACGATCGCTAATTTGACCCCCTGAACATATACGAAAACTCACCAATTTTTCCATGCAAGCCAGGTCTGGTGAAACATTTTGGTTTTTTTTGGCGCCATTAAAAAACTCAAAAAGTGGCGAAACAGCGCCCCCTAGAAAATTGAAATTTTGCATTCCTATGGGAGGGACGAAAAAAAGTTGTCCACAGAACCACCAAATTCGCGTCACAAAAAGACCATATGAAGACTGACAAAAAATTACATTATGAAGTTGCCGCCTGACAAACAGGAAGTCGGCCATTGTGGATTGAACTTTGCCCTTTGCCGAGTCACCATTTTTGCACACCTCGTATTTGAATCAACTTGTCCTAAGGCGTTTAACCGACTGTAACGAAAATCGCTCAGGATCATCTACACAAGTGGGGCATCAAAAGTATTCAGGGGTTTTATAGAATATTTAACGGTGTTGCCATGGCAACCGCATAAATTTGCCCTTCGTTTTTGTGTCTCGCCGCAATTTTCTTTGTGCATTCGTTCGCAAAATATTTGGCCGATCAGCCTCAAATTTAATAACTTGTTAACTGAACCAGCCTGAACCCACAATTAGGGAATCAGTTTCTAGTTGCAATAGCGCCACCTACAGAAGCAAACAAAAATTTGTATGGAGGTCCAGAATTCAGTTTGTCTGAAATGCATCAAAATTTGTGACAACATTCCTGACATCATCCCGATCAAAAAAGCCAATCACACCCATACTCTACTTTCTACCGTGGTTGTCATGGCGGCGCCCGAAATGCCCCATTTTATCCCTATGGGAAAAAGCGAAAAATCCCCCATACTAAAGTTTCTGCTTAGTTTGTCCAAAATACATGAAATTTGGTACACAGATTGCTGATGTCAGCCTGATCAAAAAAGTCAATCACACCTATGTCATATTTTGGACGCTGTTCCCATGACGATGCCAAAACTGTCCCATTTTATCCCTATGGGAAAAAATGTGAAATTTCTGCGATGGAAAAATGCCCCTTGCTTTCTCAAAAATGCATACAAATGCCTGAAATTTGGTACACACATTCTCCACATCTCCCTGAACATAAAACCTACAGGTGAAAAAGATGTAATATGTAAGATGTTGCCATGGCAAAGTCCGGAAAATGGCATCTTTTTCGTTGAGTTAGCCAATTCATCCATTTCAAAATTTCACACGTAGCAGCCAAAAAAACGGCTAAAACTGGCACGGCCGGAAAAGCACGGTTCAAATCGGCACCAGTGCTTGGGTGGCGGCCGGCGAGGGCCTATTATCGCCGCTTGCGGCTTTAATTAGGCCCGAGCCTCACGAAGTGATCGGCGAGGAGCCTATTGTATTCGCTCGCGTGAAAAATGAAAAAGGGTCAAAGTCGAGCGCAAAGCGCTCGACTTTGACAACGGACCCTCAAACAAGGTAGGTCAGGGTCGAACGCTTCTCGAAACGTATATATGGGGGTGAATGGAGCAGCCATAATTGAAATCGTTAGCGTCATCAGCTAGCTTGCGCGATGAAAGTGGGTCAATGACGAGCGCGTTGCGCTCGTCATTGACCATGGACCTCAGGACAACGTGGTCGTGTCGAGACGTTTCCGAAAACGTATATATGAAGGTGACTGGAATGGCGCATTATTGGAATCGTTGGCGTTCTCCATTATTATTATTATTATTATTTTCTTTTCCGCAAATGATCGCAAATTTGACCCCTGAACATTTACGAAAACGCACCAATTTTTGCACAAAATTCAGGACCGGTGAAAAATTTTGTTTTTTAATATCGCCATTAAAAAACTCAAAAAACCAGTGCAACTGCGCCCCCTGTCAAAATCAAAATACATTGCGCCTATGGGAGGCCTTGCCATGTAAAGTTAGCCCAAGAGTCATGAAATTCGGATCAAACGGAGATCTTGTGAAAGCCAACAAAAAAATATATTACACCAACTCCGGACAACAAACAGGAAGTCGGCCATCTTGAATTGAAGTTGTGAAGCGCAGAGTCAGCATTTTTGCACACCTCGTACTTGAATTAACTTGTCCTAGGGCATTAAACCGACTGGCACCAAAATCGCTCAGGAACATCTTCACAAGTTGGGCATCAAAAGATGTGCGAGGTTTTATAGAATATTCAACGGTGTTGGCATGGCAACCGCGTGAATTTGGTCTTCGTTTTTGTCTCTCGCCGCAATTTTGTTTGTGCATTCGTTCGCACAATCTTTGGCCGATCAGCCTCAAAATTTAATAACTTGTTTACTGAACCGGCCTGAACCCACAATTAGGGAATCAAGTTTCTACATGCAATAGCGCCCCCTACAGAAGCAAACAAATGTTTGTATGGAGGTCCACAATTTTAGTTTCACTGAAATGCATGAAAATTTGTGTCAACATTCTTGATGTCATCCTGATCAAAAAAGCCAAACACACCCATGCTCTATTTTCTAACACGTTGCCATGGCGGAGCCCGAAATGCCCCATTTATTCTAATGGGAAAAGCGAAAAATCCCCCATACTAAAGTTTCTGCTTACTTTGCCCGAAATACATGAAATTTGGTACACAGATTGCTGATGTCAGCCTGATCAAAAAAGTCAATCACACCTATGTCATATTTTGGACGCTGTTCCCATGACGATGCCAAAACTGCCCCATTTTATCCCTATGGAAAAAATGTGAAATTTCTGCGATGGAAAAATGACCCTTGCTTTCTCAAAAATGCATACAAATGCCTGAAATTTGGTACACGCATTCTCCACATCTCCCTGAACATAAACCTACAGGTGAAAATACTGTAATGTGTAAGGCGTTGCCATGGCGATGCCCAGAATATGGCATCTTTTTCGTTGAGTTAGACAATTCATGCATTTCAAAATTTCACACGTAGCAGCCAAAAAAACCGCTAAAAACTGGCACGGCCGGAAAAGCACGGTTCAAATCGGCACCGGCGCTTGGGCGGCGGCCGGCGAGGGCCTATTATCGCCGCTTGCGGCTTTAATTAGGCCCGAGCCGACGAAGTCTCGGCGAGGAGCCTATTGGATTCACTATGCCACATACCCCAAAATGCGTTAAAAATCCCCACGGTCGCATGGGACGCGGTCGCCAGTGACCCCCGACCTCATAGGGACGTGGGTCAGGTCGAGACGTTTCCGAAAAGGTATGCGTCGGGGTGACTGGGAAAACGCCTAATTGTTTTTGCTCGAATTCTCCATTATTCTTTATTATTATTATTATTATTATACTTTCTCTCTCTTTGAACCCAATTTTGACCCCCTGAACATGCGCGAAAAGTCACCATTTTTTGCATGGTGGTCAGGTCTGGCGAAAAATTACGTATTTAATGTCGCCACAAACTAACTCAAAAACACGGCTACAACTGCGCCCCCTGGAAATTTCATTTTTCGGGCCCCTATGGGAGAGGCCAAATTCAAGTTTGCCCTAGATTCATGAAATTCTCGTCACACATAGATCATGTCAGGACAAACAAAAAATCCTCTTGAGGCACCCCTGCATGACCCACAGGAAATCCACCAGGTTCACTTGAAATTTGGCTTTTGCCGAGTCAGCAATTTCGCTCACCTTGTATTTGCGCGAACTTCTCCTACAGCATTTGACCCACAAACACCAAAATGGCTCAGCATCATTTAGAGACATAGGGCATCTAAAGTTATCGAAGGCTTCGTATTCATTTCAATTGTCTTGTCACACTAGGCCCCTGAAGTTGGCCTTCGTTTGACCAATAATTCCGGTCCTCTTTCCTGCCATCAATCGCACATGCTTTGCCCGATCTGCCCCAAAATGGAATCATTTATGAACACACCTACACTGAATCCATAAGTGCAGAAACCACGTCGATTGATGCCATAGCGCCCCCTACAGAACAAAATGAAAATTTGTATGGGGGTCCACAAAATTAGTTTCTCTGGTATGCATGAAAATTTTTGTACACAATCTGAGATCCTCCTGGTCAGAAAAGGCAATCAGACCTATGCCCAATTTTGCACGCCACACGCGCCACCACACCGCAAATGTGCGTTGCGTTTATATGGGGAGCCAACAATTTACTTCTCAGACATGCATGCAATTCGAGACAAACATTCTTTACCCCAGCACGATCAAAAAGTCAATGACACCCATGTCCACATTCCCACAGGAAATCCGCTAGCTTGGCTTGAAATTCTGTTTTTGCCAATTTTGCACTGTTGGACACCTCGTATTTGCGCGAACTTCTCCTAGGGCATTTGACCCACTAAACCCAAAATGGCTCAGCATTATCTAGAGACATGGGGCATCCAAAGTTATCGAAGGCTTCGTATTCAATTCAACGGGCTTGTCACACGAGGCCCCTGAATTTGGCGTTCGTTTGACCAAAAATTTCTGTCCTCTTTCCTGCCATCAATCGCACGTGCTTTGCCCGATCTGCCCCAAAATGGAATCATTTATGAACACACCTACACTGAATCCATAAGTGGAGAAACAATGGCGATTGCTGCAATAGCGCCCCCTGCAGAAGAAACTGCAATTTTGTATGGGGGTCCACCGCATTGGTTTCTTTGAAATGCATGAAAATTTTTTTACATGTTCGTCAGATACTCCTGATCAGAAAAGTCAATCAGACCTATGCCCTATTTTGCACGCTGCAGCCGTGACCACCACCCCAATGTCAAGATGACATCATTATGGAGAAACCACAACCTTCTCACACGTATTGCGCAATCACTCACGCACTCTTTCTGCACTTTGCTTGCATTTTCCTTTCCCTTATGTACTGTACAAGACTTCATTTAGATTTCTGGATTCAGAGCAACAAGTGCACTAGTGCCCCCTACAGATGGAACAAAAGCATTAGATAGTGGGAATCACATTTAGGTTTTCTGAAATGCATGAAAAAAGGTAGAAAACTTCGCCACAGTCAAATAGATAGATTCCACGGTGTTATCATGTCCATCCTTGCCAAGATTTTCATCTTTTGCCAGTGGGGATTACATTTGGCAGAACAGTTGGCTCTCTGACAGCTTGAAGGGGGATCTCAGGTGGCTCGCAGGTGGGTTGCAGGCTGTTTGCAGGGCAGGTTGTTCGCAGGGAAGGCAGGTCGCAGGTTGCAGGAGCAGCGGCTCTCAGGCGGCATGCAGTGGGGTTTGCGGGGCTCGCAGGTGGCTGGCTGGAGATTTGCGGAGCTCGTAGGTGGCTCGCTGGGGGTTCGCGGGGGCTCACTTGCGGCTCGCGCTGGGTTTGGCGGTCGCGCACGCAGCGAGGGCCGTAAAACGCCGCTTGCGGCTTTAATTCTTATTATTATTCTTATTCTTTCTGAGTAAACGATCGCTAATTTGACCCCCTGAACATATACGAAAACTCACCAATTTTTCCATGCAAGCCAGGTCTGGTGAAACATTTTGTTTTTTTTTGGCGCCATTAAAAAACTCAAAAAAGTGGCTAAACAGCGCCCCCTAGAAAATTGAAATTTTGCATTCCTATGGGAGGGACGAAAAAAAAGTTGTCCACAGAACCACCAAATTCGCGTCACAAAAAGACCATATGAAGACTGACAAAAAATTACATTATGAAGTTGCCGCCTGACAAACAGGAAGTCGGCCATTGTGGATTGAACTTTGACCTTTGCCGAGTCACCATTTTTGCACACCTCGTATTTGAATCAACTTGTCCTAAGGCGTTTAACCGACTGTAACGAAAATCGCTCAGGATCATCTACACAAGTGGGACATCAAAAGTTATTCGGGGTTTTATAGAATATTTAACGGTGTTGCCATGGCAACCGCATAAATTTGCCCTTCGTTTTTGTGTCTCGCCGCAATTTTCTTTGTGCATTCGTTCGCACAATCTTTGGCTGATCAGCCTCAAAATTTAATAACTTGTTTACTGAACCAGCCTGAACCCACAATTAGGAAATCAAGTTTCTAGTTGCAATAGCGCCACCTACAGAAGCAAACAAAAATTTGTATGGAGGTCCAGAATTTCAGTTTGTCTGAAATGCATCAAAATTTGTGACAACATTCCTGACATCATCTCGATCAAAAAAGCCAATCACACCCATACTCTACTTTCTACCGTGTTGTCATGGCGGCGCCCGAAATGCCCCATTTTATCCCTATGGGAAAAAGCGAAAAATCCCCCATACTAAAGTTTCTGCTTAGTTTGTCTGAAATACATGAAATTTGGTACACAGATTGCTGATGTCAGCCTGATCAAAAAAGTCAATCACACCTATGTCATATTTTGGACGCTGTTCCCATGACGATGCCAAAACTGCCCCTCTTTATCCCTATGGGAAAAAATGAGAAATTTCTTCGATAGAAAAATGACCATATCTTTTTCAAACCTGCATAGAAATGCCTGAAATTTGGTACACACATTCTTCACATTACCCTGAACAAAAAACCTACAGGTGAAAAAGATGTAATATGTAAGACGTTGCCATGGCAAAGTCCGGAAAATGGCATCTTTTTCCTTGAGTTACACAATTCATCCATTTCAAAATTTCACATGTAGCGTGCCAAAAAAACGGCTAAAACTGGCACGGCCGGAAAAGCACGGTCCAAATCGGCACCAGCACTTGGGCGGCGGCCGGCGAGGGCCTATTATCGCTGCTTGCAGCTTTAATTTTAATTTATAACCCTTCCATGAAGTCTGTGCTCCAGTTGTAGTGGCTACAGTTCTAAAAGCATTTACACATGAAATTCCAAAATTTTTCAGATGTGAACTTGTCATGTAACATATATACACACCTCATGTGTTGTGTTTTTGCAATTATTTTGTTCTTAGAAAACACTGAAAAAAAATTAAGTCGACATCACAAGATGATGTGATGAGGTCCTTATATTTATAAACAAGTAAAGGAAGAAACTGAGATTGTGAGTTCATCCAATTCTCACGAGAAAGCAGCAGCAGGGATAATTTCATGGTTTGATCTAGGAGTTGAAGCTGTATCACGACCGCTTTCGTACATATTTCAGGATGTCAGTGGGACAGTTGGAGATCTTGTTGGCAGAATTGGGACCACATCTGAGCAGGGAGAGAAATAATTTCAGTGTGCCAAGTGGCCCGGAGCAATGTCTAACTGTTTGTCTGAGGTAAAACTATTATTTTACTATTTCCATATCATTGTATAGTCAATATATTGGTGTGTGTTTTGAGCAATGAGCTCACATGTTGCCAAATGCAGTAGTTTGACTGGTCAGATCTATTTATTCATTTGTGAAAGTCAGAAAAATTAAACTTGATCCAAAAAAATAAATGCTGCAAATTCATCCTGTGAAGTTATACCATCAGTGTGAATGGTTGGATTAAAAATAGGTGAGTCTGAAAAATCTTTTTAACGCACAACACATTCGGTAGCGAAATTGGTATCTGTGTCGCTGCGACACACCCTTAAAGTGTGTGGATGAATGTTGCTAACCAAATTTGTTAGCATTAACTGATAACTCAGCACTTTGTTCTATAATTCAAATATGGTCAGGACAGACAATACAGGTTGTTTGCACGTGTACACCAATCATCCAAAGCATAACAACTTGCAAAGACATTTGACTGTTTTGCATCAAGAGCAATAGCTGTTGGGTTCAGGAGAAAGAGACAGCTGAGAAAGGCTTAGTTGTTAGACTATCAGAGGGCACCATCAGAGGTCTTGTAGAGTCAGACTTTGCAGGTTGGAGTTGATCTGGTGGCAAATGAAGGACAAAAGGGGTAACTGGAGGAATGATCATAAAATTCTGATCCATTACTGAAATACTGTTTATATACCGTACCATTCTGAGTGTGTCCAAACTTCTGAGTGGTACTGTATTCATAAGAAGAAATAGATCACAAAATTTTTCTTAAGTATTTGACACCCCAAGTAGTTAGTCATTACTCAGTTTTATTTGAGGTTTCTTGTATGTCGTCATAGATTAAAAAACACATTACCACACCAGTCAGAAATAAATTTTGCTGATGACACTGACAACAAAAACACAGCTAGGATAATCATTACTCTTCAATGACAAGAATAACAGAAATTCGACACCTAAATCCCCAGAAAGTCTTCTTCACTTTTAATTTGTCTTTGACAGATTTCTAATTTTCTATTTATCAATTTATGTCCTCATATATATTTAAGCTACTGCTCAGGTCCTTAATAAAAAAAAGAAAACACAGTTAACCTTACACTCCTTGCTTGAAAGCACATGAGAATGGTTCTGTGTGACTCTAAACCAAGCAGTTATGTACAGTGACAGTCAAAAGTTTTTGGACATTCATATGAATGTTTAAGTGTGTCCAAAATTTTCACTGGTACTGTATCTCCATCCACTGGGAGACACTGTGGATGTAGAGACATTGAGGAGTTTGTAGATTGTTTTAATGTGTACAACCAAATCAGTACAGTTTTCAGTTACAGCATTTAGATGTGAGGACAAAAGCACAGAACTGTTATTATATCCTCTTATCATCTAATCCAGTTTACAGCTCAATGAGAAAAAGTTTAGCTTGATAAATGGATAAATGAAAATAAACAGCTTAATGAAATTCTTATTAAATCATTATACACTTTTGAATTACACATGGTTAGAGCTAGACCTAGAGGTTTTGATGGTAGAATAGGTGCAGCCGTCAGAGCTATAAGTTGTCTTCTTCTTTGGTCTCTGTGTCGCTTGACGGGTTTCCACTGTAGCATAACACACATCTTCATCCTGTGAATGGACATTTGTTGTTTGTAATTATGATCATAATGTTTGATTACAATACCAGTCAAAAGTTTGGACACTGGTATTGTATGTAAAAATCATTCTTTATATTGGCACATATAAATATGGTAACTATTTACAAGGCTTAAATATTAGCGACTATTTGTATTCAATTTGCAAAAAATGTACACATAAGAATGTCATCAAGCACAATCAACATTGGACTGTTGCCATTATAAATGTAATTTGTATAATGAAAAAGGTTTGTAGGAGAATGAATTATGAAAACTGAAAATATAATGAAAATTGGATACTAATTTAATTTAGTTCTTCTTGTGTGCCCACTGCTTTCAGGCCTTTGCTGATCAACTTTCAGGCACAGAAATGAAAACATAATTAGACAATTACATCCATTATACAGACCTAAATGTTGCGTCTGTTGTGTCTGAAACTTTCTAATGCAATTAATACATTTCGTTTTTGGACAAAAAAAAGTTAATGTTACAAATTGGGTCTATCATAAAACTAAGTAATGTAATAATCTGATGATGGACTGAGTGAATAGTACAGTATTTAGTAGTTACCTGTTTTCTGGCAGAGGTGATAAACAAGAAGAGAGGTGAGAACAGAGGAGAAAACAGCAAAAGTTGGACACAAAATAAACAGCAGTTTCCAGCACATGCTGCAGTCTTGTGGAGTTGTGTGACCGGTTGACTTTTGGGGAGCGTGGCTCGCTGGAGTCTAAATTGTTCACAAACATATTTGAGTTAGTTGTAGGGATTCAATACTCCACTTTAGTACAAACCCCAAACATCAGTACTCAATAAAAGCAAGTCTAAAAATAATGAATGCATGTGAATCAAAACAATTGTCTGCTTTTAAGATGTAAGCCATTCTGCTTTAGTAATAATGAGCTGACATTGCAGAGCCATTGTGAGTTGCCAACAGGAATTTTTTCTGCCTGAGTGTGAAAATCCTAATATGGAAAACACATAGTGGTTTGATGTTTATTTTTTATGCATGAATTGATTTATTTTTTGGCCACCCAGTTGTTCTGTTAAAAAAAAAAAAATCATTACGTATTAGTCCCACTTAATAGTGAAACAATGCATTTTTGTGCAACGTGTACATTTAGACATGTTATTAAAGTCTGTCAGAGATAATATATCTAAGGAATAGTCACAGTCATTTTATGAGACTAGCTGGCCTTGGTAGTGATGTCCGGTAATTGTACTGTTTTTTTTTGCATTCGAGTCTTCGAGATGTTTATAATTAATTAATTGTATATTGATCAATGGTTATGATTGATAATTAATGAAAACATGTCTTTAAATATACAATTGTTGTATCTTTAATTTAAAATTAATATAATCCAATGATGGTTATCCATCTATGAATCGGTTAGTCCTAGTTTAATTCCTTAATATATAAATCTCACAAGTACTTACTGATTAGGATCCTTGTTGTGACACTGCCATATCTGTAAACATATTTGATGTTAGCTCTTGTTCCCTCCACCACCAACTTCTGCTCAGTTCCACAGTAATACAGGCCCTCATCAGAATAAGATAGATTCATAATAAAGAGATCATAGCATCCAGAGGACCCGTTTAGAAAGTGGAAGCGAGGTAAAGAATTTGGTGAAGTTTCTCGGCATCTGGTGGGTTTAAATTGATCCTCTTCTAGTTTTAGAACAAGAGAAGGCTGATGTTCATGGGTACAGTTTCTGTACCACACAGTAAATTCCTCAGCTGATACAGTGTTACAGTCACAATTCAGATTGATGTTTTCTCCCAATCTCACTGTCACGTCCACCACTGATCCAGAAATCCAGTCAGCTCCTGAAATACAAAAACAATAACAAATGTGGCCAGTGTTTCACATTATACAAAATGCTTGTAATTGCTGAGTCGTAGATTCTAAAATTGAATCAATACTATTATTAATATATTTATACTATCAATAATTTAATCTTTTATAAATTTACCCCTCAGAAATATTACCGAAAAAAAGAAGGACAAGAACAAAGTGAAGTCTGTCCATGTTTGCGGTGATCTGCAGTTAAGACACTAAAACTGGTCTGACTCTCGAATGTTATGACCTGCGCAGATATTTCCATTAAAGGAAATGAAAGGTGTGATTGGCTTGTTGAATGGAACGTTTTATTCTGTGGTTGCTTTCTATTGATGTAATGTTATGCGATGGTCTAGATGTAAAGATTAAAGCTCAAGACAGTTACAACAGTTTACATTACAATGACCAAGCTTTTTGCCCTCATTTATCTTTTTTTCAGTCTTGGCTATTAAAGACTTGAAAAGTTTGATGTCATGATATCATGCAATTTTTGACAGCTATTTAATACATTTAAATAACAAGTTGGCAGCTTTCACAAAAAAAATGTAACAAGAAGGCGGAACCCCATGATAGAACAAAAAGAGAACAGGAAGTGTGAATGACTTCATGTACATGACACAAATTGTGCAGAAAAATGGCTTAGCTTGGTTTCATCTGCTAAAACATTTAGTTTAGAAACTAGAATTGAATTTAGAAAACAGGTACAACATGCATATCTATGTACCATATCTACAAGAGGTCAGAAACGTTTTACCTGAAGTGTGAACATGGCAGAGCATGAACATGGCAGAACATGGCAGAGCCATCCATCCATCTTGAGCCTGGTTGCAGGGACAATGATCTAACTAGACAAACAGCCTGTGCCCATAAGTGATGGAAGGTATATATACTGACAAGCACTCAATCACAATCAATCAAGGAAAAAAAAAAGCAAAATGTATTTATTTACAGTGCTGAAAAGAAACCCCAGTTGTTCCAGTTAGAAATAGTAAGATGTCCTAATTTTACGAAGAGCTTTTCTTTTTTAAATATGAAGTACAATATTTAGTACCACATTTAGTTTACCAGGCTAGACAAAGCTCTTATAAATTAGTGTAATGCCCTCTCTTTTCCAGCTTACACATTATCTACTTGAGGGCAAGCGTGCAAATATGAATTATACCAGGTTATTAAAATCTCTGATTTGTTGGTATCTTTTTCAGAAGATCCAGTATTGTAATGAATGAGGCTGTGACACTTTTACGATGATAACTGGACAGTAAATTACACTATTTTTTACATTTTTTTTGTTTGTTTTTGACCACAGCAGTTTTATTGGCAGTGTAGTGGGACAGGGAATAAAGGTAAGGATATAGGGGAAGACACACAGCCAAATGGGCAACAGGCAGGGAGTAAAGACTGCGCCGCCCACACTGCGGCGTATGCATGTGGTCACCTGCTCCACCACTGAGCTACCTGGGCGCCCCACTATAAGTAATTTTATGTAGTATGTAAGGACTTTTAAACAGGGTGAAATTTCTGGGTATTTGGTTTACTATGCTCAATTTAGAATCACCACTTAACCTAACCTCACTAACTGCATGTCTTTGGATTATGGGAGGAAGCCATCGTACATGGAGAGAACCCATGCAGATACGGGAAGAACATGCAAACTCCACACAGAAAGTTCCCGGTCAGGATTCTAACCCAGGACTTCTTGCTGTGAGGCAACACATTGCCACCATGTTGTCCCCATGTAACCCTGTGCCTAATTAAAAGTAGGAGACAGAGCTTTTGTAATTGTGGCCCCCAGACTCTGGAACTCTCCATTTGAGCTTGAAAGCTGAGTAATCTGTGGTGTCTTTTAGTGGTGTGCGATACTGCAAGATTTGGTATCAATTCGATACCAAGTAAATACAGGGCCAGTATTGCCGATAATGATACTGATACCAATACTTTTTAAATATTATGTAGAATTTTCATGAAGTGTTTTGTGATTTCTTTTCCCCCTTTGTATCATTAATTAGTCAAAAACAGGATAGAATTGGGCATAGTTCTTAGGTAAATAGAAAAAACTTTATAATACATTTACGCTTTCCCATGGGCCAGGAGTTTGAGACTGCTAACAAATTCCTTTTTTTCCCCAAGTAAAATATGTTACGTGTCACGCGACGGTATAACGTCAATGCAAGGAGGGGGAGGAGCAAAGTGTACCTGCTCTGTGCTGTGACAGGAGCGGCACTTAAACAGTCAGCTCGCATCTTTGATGAAACCGCAGCCCTGCATACAGGAGAGAAACTGAAGCTAAAGTATCGATCTCATTACACTGGTATTGATCAATATCAATACCAACGTTGGTATCGATATTATCGATATTTGGATTGATCTGCCCACCACTAGTGTCTTTCAAGAAACAGCTAAAAACTCATCTTTTCAGACTTGTGTTTGGTTTCTCTTGTTTTGTATTCTGGAATTTTGTTGAGAAGCACTTTTAGATGTTTATCTTGAACGGGTGCTTTAGAAATACAATTTTACATATTTACTTAGAACTGCCACTTGAGGCAGACTCCAAAATAAAGTCTATCCTCATAGAGTCCCAGTTTGAAGCAGTCTGGCCATTCTCCTCTGAGCACTTGTATTTTCACCCAGAAAAGTGCTGCTCACAGGATGGTGTTTTTTTTTTTTTTTTTTTAACCATTCGCTGTAAATTCTAGAGATGGCTGTGTGGGAAAATCCTAATGAAGTAAGTCAGTGTCTGCTTCCATAAACTATATACTGTACAATATAATGGATTGTACGATTGTTATCTGTCACTTTATTCTTAAATATAATTCTGCACTGAACACAAGAGCACACTCTCCTACTATAAATCAGTAAGCCATAGTTAAATTACTTAACATAAAAAAACTGACACTGCCATATCTGTAAATATCTTCAACATTAATGGTTGTTACATCTGATTTTCATGGGTACCAATTTCTGTACCACACTATATATTCCTTATCCGCAGATGTTTTACAGTCACAATACAGAATGATGTTTTCTCCCAGTCTCACTGCCACATCTCCCACTGATCCAGAAATCCAATCAGCACCTGAAATACAAACACAATAACAAATGTAACCAGTATTTCACATTTAAATGATTGTAATTCTTGAGTGCACAATTTGTAGGTGAAAAATAGCAATATAATATTTCATAAAATTAATGTTTCATAAAATCACCCTTTCCAAGTATTACCTAAAGAATATGTCTGTGTAGGTTCTCAGTCATCCAGGTCATAGCAGTCTCTGGAAAAGGCGAGTGGACTTCTTTAATTTTAATGGACTTTTTTCAAGCTCCAGCGACTACCCAAAAGGACAATAACAATGTGAATTCTGTCCATGTTTGATGATGGCTTGCAATTGAAAGACTCGCGTAGACTTTTCCATTAAAGGAAATGCAAGCTGTGATTGAATTTTTGAATGGAACCTATTATTCTGTGGCTGTTTTCTATTGTGTGATGCTATGTGATGGTGTAGATGTAAAGATTCAGATTTTTAAGATTAAAGATGTAAAGATTTTTAAGATTAGACTTGATTATTAGCACAATCAAGATAGCATGCGTTATAACTTACAATGACAGAACTTTTACCCTCATGTCACTGTTTTGGCCATTGCAGACTTGGATAGTGTGATGTGTATCATGAAAAATTAGGCAACTGTTCAATTAATTTTAACGACCAATTAGTAGCTTTCACAAAAAAGTGTAACAAGAAAATACAAGTCAATGAAAATAACACAGAAATTAACTGCAAGACATAGATCCATAATCAGATCAGGAAGCATGAATAACGAATAATCGACATGAAGTCTGCTAAAGAATGGCTTAACTTGAGTTTTGTGTGGTAAAACCGATTAGAAACTAGATTTGTATTTAGAAAACATGTAGTGACACAAAATGTTAAGCTCACTTTTCTACAAGAAGTCAGGAAAGAGTCAATGTGGCATATCATGGCACATGGTATTTATCCACCAGCATTAAATCAAGAAAAAGTATTTGTGAAGCATTTTTCACTGACATCAGCCGCAAAGTGCTTTACAAAGGCAATGCATGACACAAAACTGGAAATAAAAGTAACACAACTTTAAAGCAAAAAGCAAAAAAAAAATGACAAAAAAGTGAAAGTGAAATGTTTTTTAGGACTGCCCAGCAACTTTTTTTAAGCCTGTCATGTCTGGCAGATCTTGCAAACAGAACTGTGATCTGAACGCATTGTTGTGCCAAACATATTTGCTATTTCAAGGTGAGCTCTATAGGTTCTCTATAGGCTTCTCTTGTTAGTGTGTGACCCTTTATTTTATTTGAGTTATTTTTAGCATACTGTGTGACAAATTTTGCCAGAGCTGACAGGCTTAGGAAAAAGAAAAGAAAAAGGGAGAGAGAAAGAGAGAGAGAAAGAGAGGGGGGAAAAAGAGAATAGAGAGAAAAAAAATAGGAAAGAGCACAAGTAAATAAACCAAATAATTAGTCACTTGTTAAACATAAAAGATACTGACAATACTTGCAAAATTAAAAATTGTGTGGGGAAAACAAAAATTGCTTGGTTACACAAACCAACCATTTTGTATTATGATTACGTGAGTCTTTGTGTCTGTGTCATGAAATGTACTTACCAATGAGGGCAGAACGCCCCAGCTCTGCCCATCAGAAGCTAGAGGCAGCCAAAGAGAGCCCCAGGAAGCCCAGGCCGCCTGAGCCCCCCCCACGCCGAAGAAGCCAGTGCAGCCCCACGCCGCAGCCCCCAGGGGAGCAGGTCACCACCCACGTCAGAACATCCAGCCCCACCCAGGAAACCGGAGGTACCCACACCCCAGGGGGGCAGGGGGGAGGAGGCAGCCAGCAAGGAGTGGCCAGGAGGCAAGGCACAGGCCCAGACCCAGGTCCAGCCAAACATACAATCACACGCACACCTGCAAGCACATCCATGTACACATTTATGCACAAATACACATACATGCACATACACACTCACCCACACACATATAAACATAGATACACCATACGTACACATCCACTCACCCACCCATACTCACGAAGACTGTGACAAATACAAAGACACACATTCATCCATAGCTACCCACCCTCTGAAGATGGGGCGAGTGGAAACTGCCCCAGGGCCAACAGTGACGCCAAGACGCTGCCAGCCCGGTCCCCAAGGAACCACCCGACCACCACCCCGGGCGAGGTGTAAGAAATCGGGGTGTGAGATGACCCACCGCCCCTCCCCCCGCCCAACTTGTAAGTGTATGTGTTTATGTTTGTGAATGAATGAGGTGTATAGGGTGTAGTTAAAATTGAGGGGGCAGTTGTGCCACAAGTACCAACTGCTGGTTGTCACACCCCAGGGGGGCAGGGGGGAGGAGGCAGCCAGCAAGGAGTGGCCAGGAGGCAAGGCACAGGCCCAGACCCAGGTCCAGCCAAACATACAATCACACGCACACCTGCAAGCACATCCATGTACACATTTATGCACAAATACACATACATGCACATACACACTCACCCACACACATATAAACATAGATACACCATACGTACACATCCACTCACCCACCCATACTCACGAAGACTGTGACAAATACAAAGACACACATTCATCCATAGCTACCCACCCTCTGAAGATGGGGCGAGTGGAAACTGCCCCAGGGCCAACAGTGACGCCAAGACGCTGCCAGCCCGGGCCCCAAGGAACCACCCGACCCCCACCCCGGGCGAGGTGTAAGAAATCGGGGTGTGAGATGACCCACCGCCCCTCCCCCCGCCCAACTTGTAAGTGTATGTGTTTATGTTTGTGAATGAATGAGGTGTATAGGGTGTAGTTAAAATTGAGGGGGCAGTTGTGCCACAAGTACCAACTGCTGGTTGTCACACCCCAGGGGGGCAGGGGGGAGGAGGCAGCCAGCAAGGAGTGGCCAGGAGGCAAGGCACAGGCCCAGACCCAGGTCCAGCCAAACATACAATCACACGCACACCTGCAAGCACATCCATGTACACATTTATGCACAAATACACATACATGCACATACACACTCACCCACACACATATAAACATAGATACACCATACGTACACATCCACTCACCCACCCATACTCACGAAGACTGTGACAAATACAAAGACACACATTCATCCATAGCTACCCACCCTCTGAAGATGGGGCGAGTGGAAACTGCCCCAGGGCCAACAGTGACGCCAAGACGCTGCCAGCCCGGTCCCCAAGGAACCACCCGACCACCACCCCGGGCGAGGTGTAAGAAATCGGGGTGTGAGATGACCCACCGCCCCTCCCCCCGCCCAACTTGTAAGTGTATGTGTTTATGTTTGTGAATGAATGAGGTGTATAGGGTGTAGTTAAAATTGAGGGGGCAGTTGTGCCACAAGTACCAACTGCTGGTTGTCACACCCCAGGGGGGCAGGGGGGAGGAGGCAGCCAGCAAGGAGTGGCCAGGAGGCAAGGCACAGGCCCAGACCCAGGTCCAGCCAAACATACAATCACACGCACACCTGCAAGCACATCCATGTACACATTTATGCACAAATACACATACATGCACAT
Organism: Archocentrus centrarchus; assembly: GCF_007364275.1. NCBI lineage: Eukaryota > Metazoa > Chordata > Actinopteri > Cichliformes > Cichlidae > Archocentrus > Archocentrus centrarchus. The sequence goes on along the minus strand of NC_044346.1, from coordinate 22,119,426 downwards.
ACACACTCACCCACACACATATAAACATAGATACACCATACATACACATCCACTCACCCACCCATACTCACGAAGACAGTGACAAATACAAAGACACACATTCATCCATAGCTACCCACCCTCTGAAGATGGGGCGAGTGGAAACTGCCCCAGGGCCAACAGTGACGCCAAGACGCTGCCAGCCCGGTCCCCAAGGAACCACCCGACCACCACCCCGGGCGAGGTGTAAGAAATCGGGGTGTGAGATGACCCACCGCCCCTCCCCCCGCCCAACTTGTAAGTGTATGTGTTTATGTTTGTGAATGAATGAGGTGTATAGGGTGTAGTTAAAATTGAGGGGGCAGTTGTGCCACAAGTACCAACTGCTGGTTGTCACACCCCAGGGGGGCAGGGGGGAGGAGGCAGCCAGCAAGGAGTGGCCAGGAGGCAAGGCACAGGCCCAGACCCAGGTCCAGCCAAACATACAATCACACGCACACCTGCAAGCACATCCATGTACACATTTATGCACAAATACACATACATGCACATACACACTCACCCACACACATATAAACATAGATACACCATACGTACACATCCACTCACCCACCCATACTCACGAAGACTGTGACAAATACAAAGACACACATTCATCCATAGCTACCCACCCTCTGAAGATGGGGCGAGTGGAAACTGCCCCAGGGCCAACAGTGACGCCAAGACGCTGCCAGCCCGGTCCCCAAGGAACCACCCGACCACCACCCCGGGCGAGGTGTAAGAAATCGGGGTGTGAGATGACCCACCGCCCCTCCCCCCGCCCAACTTGTAAGTGTATGTGTTTATGTTTGTGAATGAATGAGGTGTATAGGGTGTAGTTAAAATTGAGGGGGAAGTTGTGCCACAAGTACCAACTGCTGGTTGTCACACCCCAGGGGGGCAGGGGGGAGGAGGCAGCCAGCAAGGAGTGGCCAGGAGGCAAGGCACAGGCCCAGACCCAGGTCCAGCCAAACATACAATCACACGCACACCTGCAAGCACATCCATGTACACATTTATGCACAAATACACATACATGCACATACACACTCACCCACACACATATAAACATAGATACACCATACGTACACATCCACTCACCCACCCATACTCACGAAGACTGTGACAAATACAAAGACACACATTCATCCATAGCTACCCACCCTCTGAAGATGGGGCGAGTGGAAACTGCCCCAGGGCCAACAGTGACGCCAAGACGCTGCCAGCCCGGTCCCCAAGGAACCACCCGACCACCACCCCGGGCGAGGTGTAAGAAATCGGGGTGTGAGATGACCCACCGCCCCTCCCCCCGCCCAACTTGTAAGTGTATGTGTTTATGTTTGTGAATGAATGAGGTGTATAGGGTGTAGTTAAAATTGAGGGGGCAGTTGTGCCACAAGTACCAACTGCTGGTTGTCAGTGCTCATCCACACTGCCCCCCCAAAACCCTCCATGGCTCCCTTTTTGATTTCTTTGTGTTTCCTACTTTTGTTTTGGTCCTGCCGTCCTGGCCTCCCTCCACCTGCCCTGGGTTGTTTTTTGTTTTGTGGTCGTCAGGAACTGTCATGTCCTGGGTTTCCAACCCAGTGTTTGTGAGCTTGCCTGCCCGTGTTCACATTTGTTTCCCTATTGGTTCACTTCCTGTTTTATTTTGCCAGTCTTCTGTTCCATGTGTATGTTACAGTATCTAGTTTTGCTTCCTTTTTCTGTGTATCCCTGGAATTAGTTTCAGCTGCCTTCCCACCTGTTGCTAGTTCCCTCATTACGTTGCGTATTTTTTCTTCAGTTTTCCCTTTACCCCTTGTTGCGTGCTCCCTCTTGGCTGTGCTTCTTCTGGTGTAAGTTGTACTGTTTACTACTGCCACCTTTTGTTTCTGTTTTCCCAGTTCTCAGTAATAAAGACTGTTGTTAAGTTAATCGCACCTTCCGAGTCCTGCATTGTGGGTCCATTCCCTACATCCCACACCGCCTAACACAAGACAGAAGCACGCAACCATAAAGATGGACCTCGCAGACTCAAGTTTGGTTTTGGAGGAGAAAGCCACCGCTCAACTTATGGATTTTATAATACGCGTGCTCAGCACAGCGGGACCAGAAAAAAGACTGATTCAGATTATTTTTCTAGAGGATTTTCTATTTCGCACAACCGTCTACGGACATTTCCAGATGTCCACTTTTTGACACAACTGGTTTCTTCACTGAGAATGAATCTCCGTTTTGAACTGTTTGGCTTGGGCAGCCCAGTTTCAGGGGTTTCAACCACCTCTCTCCTGTCTGGCATTGCTGCATGGCCACTGCAGCAATGTACCACTTCCTCGCCCACTCCTCCACCCAGTGCCTTATCGCCGTCGTCAGATCCTGTTCCACATGGGAAGGAACGTGGGCCCCGGTGGCGGAATCGGCAACTCCAGGCTGCTAACTCAACAAGTTCTGCACAGCCCCAGCCCACTGATGCTGTATGTCCTGTGCAGCCTCTGCTCCCTCCTGTGGTGGCACCCGGAGGTGCCGGCACTGGACTATCAGGAGACTCCTTCTTGTTAACTACAAAGAAGCCTACCATTTCGTCTATGGCAGCTAACACCATTCGAACTGAACCACCTGTTTTGGTGAGTGAACCTGACTGTTAGCTCAACCTGCACTCTGAGTCAGGTGGAGACAGTCATGAACCCTTTGTATTTGAATATATGAACTCTAAGATAGTTGGGACTGAAACTGCAAATTTTGAGACTGATCTGTGTGTAGCAATGCCAGCAGAAGTAAAAAACAAAGAATTTGGTCCACCTTATGCAAACAAGATGTGTTCTGTTTCACATAGTAATAAGGATGCAGTGTTTTGTGTTATGGGGGCCAAAAATGAAACAAGGTCAGGTGGCATAGAGAAGGTCAAGTGTGTGTTTTTATCTGGCGCTGCTGATTTGGCCATTGAGTTTCTTGATTCTTTGTCTGAGCACAACAGTGAAAATGTAGTTTCAGAAAAGACTGCTGATTGTGCTGCTACCCCAGCTAATTTGGAGACGGTTCGTGTTTCCCAGTCTGTAAAACTGAGTAATGAGTTTCTTGTTTCCACACCATCTGATTTTGTGCGGGAGAATAGTGGTTCGAAAGCAGCTAAGGATTCGATCTCTGATGTCACTGGGTCAGACACTTGTGTAAGTTCTTTATCTGTGTTTGAATTGGTCATAAAAGAGTCAGAGTTGTTCATTCCTGGGTCAGTCCACCATACAACTGATACCTGTTTAGTTAGTTTGGAGTCTGCTAATTTGTGACGGTGCATTTTGAATGTGTTTGCATCTCCTTGGAACTGCTGGTATTGTCTTGCCAGTTCAGAAAAAGACTGCCTCTGGAAAATCTGACTTAAGCCTAGCAAAGACTGTTTTCAAGCCAACTGAAAATGGGGGCATTTTGTGTTGGGAATCTGGGTTGGTGACTGTTGAGACTATGGCTAACAAATCTGCTATTGAAAAGATAGTATTTTTAGAGACTGCAGATGCTCAAGAATGTGAGCAATACTCCTGCTAGGCACCCAACATCCACACCTGTTCTGTTTCCCAAGATGGGGGTGGCTGAGGATGGGCCTACTCTTGCTCCATTTCTGCAGGTGGGGACAGCCAAGCCACAAGGAGTAGCAGAAGGCCCTGATAAGGAGCCCCAGCCATCCAAGGAGATGACTGCGCACCCTGCAAAGTGGTACCAGCTTCCTCTTCAGTTTCAAACACCCCTGACAGAGCCCCAGTCTCAGTCAGCTGTAGCTTCAGCTTTCCAGCAGCCCCAGTCAGCTCTAGTTTCAGCTTTCCAGCAGTCCCAGTCAGCTCCCCAGTCAGCTGCCCCAGCTTCCCCACAGCCACTCATGTCAGAGCCTCCAGTGTCAGCTGCAGCAGCAGCCTCCAAGCAGTCTCAGTCAGGGCCACAACTTCAGTCAGAGCCCTTGTCACTATCCACCTCACGACCACCAGACACATTCAAACAATCTCCTAAACAGCCCCAGTTGTCCAGGGAGACAGCTATGTGCCCTGCTCCGCAGCCCCATCCTGCGCATCCGGAGCCTCACCCTGAAGGTCCTGCTCAGCCCGAGGGTCCTGCTCAGTCCAAGCCGCCAGGGGGTCCCACTCAGGCCGAACCAGAGCCAGAGGGTCCCACTCAGACCAAGCCACTGGGGACCAAGAGTGGGACTTCTGCCAAGTCGCCTGTGAGTCCAGGTCGCTGTCGCTGCTGGGAGCGGGGTCGGCCCCCTGCCACGCCAAGTCGCAGCCGCCGGCATCGCAGTCGGCCTCCTGTCCTGCCTCGCCGCCGCCGGAATCGCGGTCAGCCCCCTATTTCGCCTTGCCGTCAGCATCGCGGTTGGCCCCCTATTTTGCCTCGTCACCGCCACCGCTGGCATCGCAGTCGGCCCCCAGTTCTGCCTTCTCTGGGCAATTGCCTACCTAACCAGCTGTTTAAACTGTTTTTTGGACTGTTTGCCCAGCTTTGTGCTGTGGTTCTTGTTTTAGTTTCTGGCCTCCCTCCACCTGCCCTGGGTTGTTTTTTGTTTTGTGGCCGTCAGGAACTGTCATGTCCTGAGTCTCCACCCAGTGTTTTTGAGCTTGCCTCCCCGTGTTCAGTTCACATTTGTTTCCCTGTTGGTTCACTTCCTGCTTTATTTTGCCAGTCTTCTGTTCCGTGTGTATGTTATCTAGTTTTGCTTCCTCTTGTGTGTATCCCTGTAATTAGTTTCTTCCTGCACTTGTGAACAATACCCTATGTGTACTTCTCCAGTTGAGGCAACAACTTGTCTCTGATCAAGACTGGCCAATCCACAATTTTCTGGCTAAAAGCCATGACCTCACACTTGAGACATCAACTCTCCTTCTTGTTGCTGAGCAGTTGGCTGCAGACTGCCCCAATACTATGTGGAATTCAACAGTCCATGAGCCAACATACACTATTTTGCCAAAATTTTCACGCACCCATCCAAATCATTGAATTCAGGTGTTCCAATCACTTCCATGACCACAGGTGTATAAAATGTATATGTCTAGAATAGAATAGAATAGAATAGAATGCCTTTATTGTCATTATACAGGATGTACAATGAGATTGGAGGGCCACTCCTGTTCAGTGCCATGCAACAGAAAATCAAACTCTCTAAAATAAAAATAAAAATATTATAATCTAGTATAATCAAGAAATATACAGAAAATAAACAATGTATAAATATGCAAAAAATAGAATGCATAAAAATATATACATGCATTGGTGCAGTTTCATTCAAGGATTTGTTCCCTGTTTTCCATCTGCACTGTTATTGTTGACATGGAAGATCTGAGTTCAGTTTTGTCCTTTTGGAGTTTGACTATTTCCATAAATTGTAAGCTTGATATTTTTGATCACCTGATGGAGCAGGCCCAGGAGATCCAGCTTCTTGTTGATGGATTCTAAAATATTTATCTGAATGTCGGTTGTGAAGTCCTTGGTGTCTGTTGACAAATTAAAGCCTTTACACACTAACAGATACACATACAGTACCACTGAAAAGTTTGGACACAGATATATAGATATACACTCATATAAATGATGGATATTTAGTATATTGGTGTTCATTTTGAGCTATGAGCTTGTTACTAGTTGCCTAATGCAGTGGTCAGATCTATTCATTCACATGCAAAAATCAGAAGAATTTAACTTGATCTCAAAAAAATAAATGCTACAAATTTGTCCTGTGAAACTACACAGTTGGTGTGAATGGCCAGATTAAGAATAGGTGAGTCTGAAAAATATTAACACACAAAACATGTGCACAAATTTTATGCGTCTGGTGTGTAAAGTCCTTTAGCCTTCATCTTCTTGTTGGTCTGCTTGGTCGGGTTATCTGGCTGTTCGTCTTATTCCTCTGTGATGCACTTATGAAAATATCAGTTGATGACATTTTTGAGTTATTTGACTATGGATGGTGCTGTCTCACTTTGTCATCTGTTTGTTGTAAAGTACTGTCAGCTATTTGTTTAAATGATCTTTCACTTGGAGTCTCGTGATCTCACATCTCACGATTCCTTTTTAAGAAAACTGAACAAAGTGAAGGACAAAAGAAGTGGCAGGCCTAGAAAATTCTCTACAGCAGAACAATATTTGAAAGTCATTTCCTTAAGAAATAGGCAAAAATCCAGCAAAGACACGAGACCTGCAAGATGCATCTCATCCTTCAGTCGGTCCATCTGCTGTTCACTGACTCGTCACCAGAAATGATCTCAGTGAAAGGGTGGCTGTCAAGAAGCCCTTCTTAAGAAAGGGAAGAAAGGACGTCCCGGAGCCTGGACCACAGCATTGTTGAAGCACTGTGGGATCATCTTGACAGAAAATGGAACATTCTCAGTGTGGAAAATTTTCCAGATGAAAACATTCTATGATCAGGATCACCCCAGGATATAAACTGTAGAAAATCAGTCACTAATATCAGAAATGACACCATCCGTCATTAGGGCTCACGTCAGGGCTTGCTAAGTGGAAGCACATTTTGATGTTCACTTTTCACGGGGCCTGTGTGAATTACAGTACCAGTCAAATGTTTGGACACAGTGTGTCCAAACAGTGTGTCCAGACTTTTGACTGGCACTGAAGGTCTTCACAGAAGACCCTGAATGACTTGTTTACATTGTTGAGAGTGAGAGGTCTGGTGTGTGTAGGCTTGCGCTAATTATAAACGCCAGTGTTTGACAACTCTGAACAGACAAACAAATATAGTGGATGCCAGTTTCGGTCAGTGGTGATGTCACAGGCCTAGTTGCTCAGTCTCCCTTAATCCCATGTCTCTGCTCAGAAACTGATACTGAAAGAGACCAATAAGAAGAAGAAAACAGCTTGAAAAAAAAAGAAATACAAGAACTAGACCTGGGAAATATTATATATTTCAATTTGGTAAATCTATGTTTTAGTTTTTTTTTGGTTCAGGCCTTTTTGCAGAGAGGGCAGACAGATATTATCTGCATGTGCTGTTCACACTGTGAAACAGGAAGGAGGGGTGATATGTGGGTGGGTATGTTAAGTTACATACCCACCCACATTTTTTTTTTTTTGATACAGTTAATCAGCGTGACTATCACAATGTTCTGCTGTGTGATTCTGCTGTAGCATGAACTTAATGTGATAGTAAAAAGCACATCCAGACATAATATGAGTGGTGCGGCAGAGTGCTATGTTAGATGTCTTAGCCTCCACAGAAACCCGACAAAGATGGTTTGGGATGAGAAGACTCCAAATTTTGGAAAAAGCAGCCAGTGTTATTTCAGTTTTGTTTTGTTAACTACGCTGTAGTATACTGTGGCTACAGTTGCTGCAGGGCGTCTAAGTTCTAACATGTCTAGCTTACATGTAGTTTAATTTTATTATCCCATTAATCAATAAATATTTTCACTTTATTTAACACAGTTTTATTTAACACAGTGAACAACTGTTGTAGCAAACTTCTATCAAACAGTTCAGACACTCATTAAATTTTAATTTTATCAGCTTCAGACTGTCTGCATGTTGATGTCTGCAGTGCACATAGGATTGTTTGTCACAGTGTTTTTTCCACTGGGCTAAATGTTGTGAGTTTCATTGTTGTATTGTTGCCCAGCAACTTCTTTCAGTGAGTGCCACAGTTGGGGCTGTGTGCTGGAAGGGGTGGACCCAAACACAGGACACGGGACACAAAATTAAACTAAAAACTGCTTTATTTGCAGGTGACTTAGATACATGTAATACAAAAAACTCAAAACCCCAAATCTTAACCATAGCAGAATTAAACACGAAGCCTGGGGGAAATACTAAGCAGGACAAAACACTAGACAGGGAACACACAGCTAGGGGTAACACTGGCAACACCGCAACAAAGAACAGAGAAACACTGACGGCTTAAATACACACAAGGAAATCAGGGAGCGTGGAAACAAACAAATAAACCTAATAACACAGGGGAAGCAAAATTAAACACAAAGCATGAGACTGTCAAAATAAAACAGGAAGTGACTCACCACGATGCACACGCAGACTTTACAGAACACTTTACAGAACACGAGGACTAGAAAACACAGAGGGAACCTAAATACCCCACAAGGAGCCACCCGAAAGAAGACTAAACACGAAAAGGGTCAGGACACAGGAAAGACAAGATCACGAGGGGAAACAGACACAGGAACACAGAGACAAAGGAAGACCAGGGCCAAGAAAAACAGAACCCAAAGCAATAACCAACTGAGAACCTAAACAGTGAGAAAAACTAAGAAAACACAATCTGAAGAATACACCAACAGAACTATACAAAGGGGAACTCAAAACACTGGGCCAAAAAACCCAAAAAAGACCCCAAATGCTTTTCTGTTACAAACTTTTTTTTTTTTTTAAATTACAAAAAATCATAATGATAAAACACATGAAACACTATCCCTAGCATCCTCCTTTTTCACTTTAATCCTCTGCATGTTCTCCTTCACTACATCTGTGAACCTTTGTCCAATATATACAGTAAGGTTAATTTTGGAGTTCTGTGCTAGGACCAATTTTATTTACATATTTATATAACACTTTCTATTATTAGAAAGCATTGCATAAATATTCATTGTTATACAGATGATACTCAGCTTCGTCTAACCACGAAGCCAGATGACACACATCAATTAGTTAAACTGCAGTATTGTCTTAAAGACATAAAGGCCTGGATGACCACTAATTTCCTGCTTCTAAATTCAGATAAAACTGAAGTTCTTGTGCCCCACAAATCTTAATAATAATATTGCATTAGACTTATATAGCGCTTTTCAAGATACTCAAAGACGCTTTATTATTCCATGCACTATTCATTCCCACCTCAATCATATTTGGTGGTGGTAAGCTACTAATGTAGCCACAGCTGCCCTGGGGCAGTCTGACAGAAGCGTGGCTGCCATTTTATGCCCCTCCGACCACCACCAAACACCAACCACATTCCGACTTAGGCAATGTGGGTTAAGTGTCTTTCCCAGGGACACAACAGCATGCGCTCAGACAGGGACTCGAACCAGCGACCATTCCAAGGTTCACACTTTGTGAAATACAATTTTTTTTTTTTTTTTGTGGTTGTTCACATTTCCAAATATATGCGACTAGTATGTGATCTGTGTATGAACTGTAAACAAACTTAAAGTGTCCCGCATGCGCAGTAGAGGACGTGATAATGTCACACATAGTGAGCATGCTCAGTGTTTATGGAAGCAAGTTTGTTTTCCTTCCTGCTTCCGCGTAACAGGACACAGAACAGTGAGGTTTGTCAAGTATCAATGAAGTGCAGGTTGGATAAATGCGACCTGGCCGTACAGACACAGGTCGCATTTGAAAAGATCGGATACGTATTGGATTTAACAACACAGATCCGAACTTTGGTGGTGTGGTAAATACTTTTGCACACTGCACTTTTCAGTTTTTTATTTGTAAAAAATGTTTTGAATCATGAATACTTTTGCAAGCCACTGTACTGCATCTATATCAAAAGACATTAAAAAAACAAACAGCGCCTGAAAGAGGAAAAACAAAAATGGGTACACAGATCTTGCTATGTTCTGTTTTGTGTGTGCCAGTAGTCACTTTGTAGAGTGTGGGCAGGCACCACCAAGGGAGGGCAACCCCCCACCCTCCACAAAGTTACTACAGCTCTGCAACATCACTGGTGTTCTTGAAAATCAGTACCAGTACAGTTCTTCTCCATTCAATTCAATCCAGTTTGATTCAATTTTATTTCTATAATGCCAAATCAAAACAGGAAGGAAAAAGTCTTTTGAGACGAGGAAACCTCCAGCAGAACCAGGCTCAGGGAGGGGCAGCCATCTGCCACAACCAGTTGGGCATGAGGGGAGCTCAGCTAAAGTAAATGTAGAGATCTCGTGGCTCTTTTAAATGTATCTAGCTATAGTGCTAAAAAAAAAAAAAAAAAAAGAAAAACTGGGAATCACATAAATGTTTTTGTCTATTTTGCTTTAATTTATTCTGTGTTAAGAAGTTTTTGTTGTTTTGAGTTTGAAACAGGCCAGGGCATTCACTGTATTGCAGTGTGCCTTGCATAGGCCAAAATGTGTTCAAAATGTGTAATGATGTACTATGTTTGTATATTTGCCGATTTCCAGGTTGAGTGTTCATGTGTGAGGGGACTATGATGTGGGAGACTGGCAGAAGGATTGGTGTGGTGTTGGCAGTGATGCAGACGCTGTACTATAATCATTTTTGACAAATAAAAACCTAAATTTGGTTTGCTGATCACCATATGTTCCTTTATTCATTTGTTACATCATTAAACAACAAACATATTTAAACATTTTGCACAGGGAGAAGCAAATATATAAATATATAATATAAAAACTATTAAAACTAGCTAAAAATGTGGTAATAAAAAAATTCAGAATAAAATCCAACAAGACAATTAGGACTGTTTACATGTACACACTGATCATCCAACTTATGACCACTCAAAAATAAGATGAATAACTTTAATTCTCTTGCATCAACAGCAATGATTGTTGATACTGGAGAAATAGGCAGGTGGAGAGACAAATGAAAGACTTTCAGATGGCACATAAGAGGTCTTGTAGAGTCAGAGATTTTGCAGTTTGGAGCTGATTTGATGTCACATGAAGGACAAAGGTATAACTGCAGGAACGGTCATTAAATTTTGGTCCATAATGGATATACTGTTCCGGTATTTACAAGAAGATGTTTTTATTAAATCAAATATTTCTGAAGTATTTGAGAAAAGTGTCTTTACTCAGTTTCACTTGAGGATTTTTGTATAATGTCATTATAGATTTATGTATCAAATGAAAAGAGATGTTGTGGCAGCACGGTGGCGTAGTGGTTAGCACTGCTGCCTCACAGTTAGAATACCATCTGGAAGGCCTGGGTTCGATTCCACCTTGGCCCAGGCCTCTCCCTCTCTCTGTGTGGAGTGTGCATGTTCTCCCCGTGCTTGCGTGGGTTTCCTCCCACATTCCAAAAGACATGCACTTACTGGGGTTAGATTAATTGGCTAATCTAAATTGCCCATAGGTGTGACTGAGTGCGTGAATGTGAGTGTGAAAGGTTGTCTGTCACTCCGTGTTGGCCCTGCAACAGGCTGGCGACCTGTTCAGGGTGTACCCTGCCTCTCGCCCTATGACAGCTGGGATAGGCTCCAGCCCCCCCGCGACCCTTAACAGGATGTGTGGAAGCGAATGGATGGATGAAAAGAGATGTAACCACACCAGTCAGAAATGAATTTTGCTGATGACACTGACACCAAACATTCGGTTAGGATGATCGTTTCTATTCAGTGACAAGAATAACAAAGTTCTGATGCCAAAGTCCTCAGAGAGCCCTCTTCACTTTTAATTTGTAATGGACAGATTTCTAATTTTACTGATATGATGTTGTGTCAGCACAGTGAGGATTTGTAAATTGTGTTATTGTATACAACCGGGTTACAACAGTTTTCAATTAGGGCATTCAGATGTAAGGACAAAAGCACACTTTTGAATGTGACATGGTTAGAGCTAGACCCCAGAGGTTTTGATGGCAGAATAGGTGCAGACGTCAGAACTATAGGTTGTTTTCTTCTTAGGTCTCTGTGTTGCTTGACGGGCTTCCACAGCAGCATAACACACATCTTCATCCTGTGAATGGACAATTTGTTTGTAATTATGAAAGTAATGTTTGATTATATAAACACTGGTCTTTATACTGGCACATAAATATGGAAAGTAAGCCACTATTCTCAAGGATTAAATATTCAAGACTATTCCTAATAAATATGCTGAAATCTGCACACTTAAGATGCCACCATATTAAATGTCACTTGTATAATTAAAAAGGTCTGTAGGAGAATGTATTATGAAAACAACTGAAATTATAATGCAAATTAGATTCTAATGTAATTTACCTGAGTGCTTCTTGTTTGCCCACTGGTTTCAGGTCTTTGCGGATCAACTTTCAGCCACAGAAATTAATACATCATTAAACAATAATATCCAACATTATACAGACCTAAATGTAGGTCTATTGTGTCTGAAACTGTCTTATATGATTAACAATTATTTTAGTTTTTGGACAAAAATTTGAGATTACAAACCGAGTCAGTGATAAAACCAAGTAATATAATGATCTGATGATGGATGGACTAAATGAATAAAAGTACCATATTTAGTAGTTACCTGTTTTCTGGCAGAGGTGATGAACAAGAAATGAGATGAGAAGCAAGGAGAGAACAGCAAAAGTTGGACACAAGATTAACAGCAGTTTCCAACACATACTGGAGTCTTGTGGAGTTGTGTGACCAGTTGAAGTTGGGGAACGTGGGTCACTGGAGCCTAAATTGTTTACAAACATGTTTCAGTTAGTTGTATAGATTTGATACTCCAATTTTATACAAATCCCAAACATCAGTACCCAATAAAAGCTAGTTTAAAAATAATATATGCATGCCAGTAAAAATATTTGCCTGGTTTTAACCACTTAGCACCCAGTGTATCATATTTGATTTATGAGTTTTTGTGAGTTTCTGAGACTTATGGAACTTACAGCCTTAGTCCTGGAAATTACACATGAACTTAAATATGTGTACTTATGGCCATATTATAAAGTGTTACCATGATCTCTTGTAATTGTATTTTTTTTTATTTGAGTTGTTTATGAGATGTTTAGAATCATTTTATTCTGTATTGATCAGTGTTTCTAATTAATAAACAATAATTCATCTTTTTACACATAATGTGTGTGTATATATAGTTCAGATGTAATTTCACCTCATAACGGTCATCTGTCATGTTACCCTTAAATATAATTTTCCACTGAACACAAGAACGCATTCTCCTATTATGAATCAGTCATAGTTACATTCCTTAATATAAAAACTCATACAAGAGTACTTACCGATTAGGATCCTTGTGACACTGCCATATTCGTAAACATATTTGATATTAATGGCTGTTCCATTATTTACCAACTTTTTCTGCTCCGTTCCACAGTAATACAGACCCTCATCAGAATCTGAAATGTTCATGATCAGCAGATCATAGCATCCAGAGGACTGGTTTTCTACAAAGTGGAAGCGAGGTAGAGAATTCACCAAAATTGCTTGGTCAGAGATGGGTTTTGGTAAGCCCTTTTTTAGTTTTAGAACAAGAGGAGGCTGATTTTCATGGGTACAATTTCTGTACCACAGAATATATTCCTTAGTTGATGTAATACAGTCACAATACAGAGTAATGTTTTCTCCCAATCTCACTGTCACATCCACCACTGATCCAGAAATCCAATCAGCACCTGAAATACAAACACAATAAAATGGTTCACATCATACTATATGGTTGTAATTCTTGAGTGCCATGCAGTCAATGTAGATGATCTCAATGGTTGAATGTTACATAAAATTAATGTTTCATAAAATCACCCTTCCAAAGTATTACCTAAAAGAAGGACAATAGCAATGTGAAGTCTGTCCATGTTTGATGATGAGTTGCAATTGAAAGACACTAAAACTGATCTGACTCTTGGGTGTCATCACTTGCGTAGACTTTTCCATTAAAGGAAATGCAAGTTGTGATTGGTTTGTTGAATGGAACCTTTTATTGCGTGGTTGTTTTCTACTGGTGTGATGCTATGTGATGGTATAGATGTAAAGATCAAAGTTTTTTTTTTAAGATTACAGTTGGTGATTGGCACAATCAAAATAGTGTGCGTTATAATTTACAGTGACAGAACTTTTACCCTCATATGACTGCTTTTCTATTTTGGCCATTACAGCCTTGGATAATGTGATATGTATCATGCAAAATCAGAAAACTGTTTCAATTTCAATGACAAATTAGCAAATTCACAGAAAATGTAACAAGAGGAAGTGTGAGTTAATGATAATAACATAGGGATGCCTATTAACTGCACGACATAGATCCATAATAAGAATAACATTGTGTAATACACATGAAGTGTGTGGAAGCAGTTACTTAGCAGTTACTTAGCAGGTAGCTGCAAACTTTCCGAGCCCTATGTTGAAATCAACAGTCCATGAGCAGATCTTTATAGTAATTTGACCCAATGAAATTGGTGTTTATATAAGAAACCACAAAGTGCATTAGTCTGCTAACAGCTCAAACATGATGCCAATGTTTTCTCGTTTGAAACAGAATGAAAATCCACATGTGCACACAATAGTCAAACCTTTTGAACACACCTACAGTACTGTGCAAAAGCCAGACTTCTTTGTAGTTTTTTAACTGGTCTTGAGCAATAGTTCTCCAGGCTTTCTCAAGGTCTTTCGAAGCTTTTCTTTGGTCATTGGCTGCTTTTTCACTTATTTTCAGTCCAGTTCTGACTATTTTAAGTAATGGTAATAGTAGTAGTAAATGAATGTTTTTGGATTGTTAAGTCACTTAACACTTGTGTTGCGTCTACACATAACAGACAACTTAGCAAAAAACAATTTTCAATTGTATCTTTAAGCACTTTGTTACTGCCAGCCTGTCACAAAAACACATAATTGTTTTCTTTTTTAAGTTGAATCCATGAAAAATAGCAAAGATAACACAGTTTGACAGGCATAAAACAAGGTGAGTTTCAAAGAGCTGTTTGCTGAAAACTTGGATTGGACAAGTGGAGGAAAAAAGAAGAAATAGAAATAGGAATAAATCTGGCCCTTCAGTTGGTCCATCTGCTGTTCACTGAAGCCTCATCAGAAATAGTCTCAGTGAAAGCGTGGCTGTCAAGAAGCCATTCTTAAGAAAGGGAAACAGGGAGAAAGGGTTTCCCTTATTGAAGCAGTGTGGGATCATCTTGACAGATACGGAACAAAAGGCAGCTACACAACAATGTACATCAGTCCATTATTTCAAGACACCAATCTCAATCAGTATAGAAAATTGTTTCAATGAAGACTGGCTCTGATGAGAACACTGTGAAGCATGAAGGAGGTGTGATATGTGGGTCTGGGTGGGAGGTAACTTTGCTGATGATGCTACTGACAATTTCTTTGAAACAGTTAACAAGCGTGACTACCACAATGTTTTGTTGTGCATTTCTGCTGTGGTAGGAACTTGGTGTGATGCTAAACACCACATCCAGGCATAATCTGGGGGATGGGACAGAGTGCTACGTGAGATGACTTAGCCTTCACAGTCATCCAATGAAGATGGTTTGGGATGAGATGGACTCTAGGGCTGCAACCATTCGAGTAACTTGAATAATTTGACTATAAAAAATCCTCAACACAAATCTGTTGCTTTGATGCTTTGTTTCAACTCTGCAGTGCTCAGGTGTCACTGTATAAGTGGAGAGTTTCATCCACATTAGCAGCATTACAGTTCTCTGTTGCTGTGATGGATTTCTGTCATTTGGAAAAAAAAACTCTTTAACACCGAGTGGATCATCGCTGACATGTTTTTCCATGCCTCCACTGCTTTCTACACCCGTGTGTGTGTGTGTGTGTGTGTGTGTGTGTGTGTGTGTGTGTGTGTGTGTGTGTGTGTGTGTGCGTGCTCGTTGGGCTAAGAATTTCAGCTGTTAGCTACCACAGTTTGCTAGCAGTAGCAATCGTTCAGTAATGACGGGAACTGTTAATAAGACAAAAGTATTTCTTACCCGATTACTTGAATAATTGATAGAATAATTGATAGAATGCTTGATTACTAAAATAATTGATAGTTGCAACCCTAATGGACTCCAAAATTAGCAATAAGCAGTTATTTTTATTTCACATTTTTGCTGTCTTAAGTATGCTGTAGTATACTGTGGCTACAATGGCTGCAGAGCTTCTAAGTCCTAACACATCTAACTTACATGTGGTTTAATTCTATTATCCCATTAGCCGATAAATATTTTCACTAGGTTACATTTAACATAGTGAACAGTTTCTAAAAACTGTCAGTAGCAAACTTTTATAAAACAGTTCAGTTACTCATTAATCAAGAAAATGAAAGCTTTACTCTCATCAGCTTCAGTCTCTGTGCATGCTGAGGTCTGCAGTGCACAAAGGACTGTTTGTGACAGTGGTTTTCCTGTAAGACATACTGGGCCAAGTGTCATGGGTTTCACTGTTGTATTGCCCAGTAACATCTTTCAGTGAGCTATTTCCATTGAACACATTTGACTTCAACTAAAGAAGACAACTTTATTTAAGCAAAAATCACATAATGACAGTTTATTTATAAGTACAGTACATTTAAAAATATTTACAAATAAAAAATTACAAAAATGAAAAATTATAATGATAGTAAAATTACAACACCCTCAAAACATAAAAACACAAGTTAAAAAAAAAAGTTAGAACTTAGTTTTATGTGTGTCCACTTCTGAAGAGGATACAACCTTCTGATTGAAATGTGACCTGCTCTACCTCTTGAGCTACAGCCATCCCAACTCACATACAACTCACTATACAAGACCTTACTGTAAGTCCACAGGGTTGTAGAGGCTGTGGGAAAGTTGGGTTTTAATCCCCATTATGAATGTTTATGGTGTATTTATTGGTACAAGGATCCCTCACCTATCGTGAAGGTTACGTTCCAGAGACCCCCTTCTGTTTTAGCTCAGATGTTGACTGCGAAGGAGAAGAGGGGCTGGCGAGCGGAGATGCAGGTGAGTGAGTGGCCAGAGCGAGGAAAAGTGCATCCACTCTGATCTCCAGGAGCTCAGGTGGAGGTAAATACAGCTGACAAGGAGGGCAGCTGCTGTGGTGAGGCTCGGGCACATGGTTGAAGCGGCTGAAGTGGAGAGCAGTGACGCCGAGGACCATTCCACCTGGTGGGTCCTCTTAAAGCAGTGGTTCTCAAATCCAGGCCTCGTGGCCCAGTGTCCTGCAGGTTTTAGATGTGTCCCTGATTCAACACACCTGAATCAAATGGCTGAATTAACTCCTCAGTATGCAGTCAGGTTCTCCAGAGTCCTGCTAATGACTTCTATATTTGACTCAGGTGTGTTGAAGCAGAGACACATCTAAAACCTGCAGGACACTGGGCCACAAGGCTTGGATTTGAGAACCACTGTCTTAAAGCCAAGCGAGTACCACTGAAAAGTGACTCACACTCACCGTCTCTCTGAGGAAGGAGTGAACAACAGTGAACAGTTCTTTAAAACAGCGTGTGAAGCAAATTGCAGATACAGGGGTTGGACAATGAAATTGAAACACCTGTCATTTTAGTGTGGGAGGTTTCATGGCTAAATTGGACCAGCCTGGTGGCCAATCTTCATTAATTGCACATTGCACCAGTAAGAGCAGAGTGTGAAGGTTCAATCAGCAGGGTAAGAGCAGTTTTGCTCAAAATATTGCAATGCACACAACATTATGGGTGACATACCAGAGTTCAAAAGAGGACAAATTGTTGGTGCACGTCTTGCTGGCGCATCTGTGACCAAGACAGCAAGTCTTTGTGATGTATCAAGAGCCACGGTATCCAGGGTAATGTGCTTATGTGATGCTTAGGAAGAAATCCATTTTGGTTTTCACTTATCTCTCCTAAATTCTTTTTCAATCGTTTAGCATACACCAGAGCTAAAATTTTATAATCGGTATTTAAAAGTGAGATAGGTCTCCAATTTTCTATTTTTACAGGGTCTTTCTCAGCCTTGGGCAGCAGAGTTATTAGACCCTGTTTCATGGTTGTAGTCATTTCTTGCTTACTCATACAATCTTTGAACATTAGTAAGAGATGGTCACTGATTAATTCCCAAAAACAGATAAAACTCTACTGTAAGTCCATCACTACCAGGTGACTTACCTAATCTCACTGAACGTACAGCTTCTGTGATATCTGAAGATGAAAGCTCAGCCTCACACGTGCCTTTAAAGGCCTCCGATATCAGAGCTGTACACACCTTAATGTGATTCATAAATGCATCACACTTAACTTGGTTAAACTTTGAGGAATATAACTCGCTATAAAATGAGGTAGTATAATGGGAAATCGTAATAGGATCTGAGCATATTATGCCATTAATGTTAAGAGCCACAATATTGTTCCTTT
The DNA here is from genome assembly GCF_007364275.1 of Archocentrus centrarchus. Taxonomy (NCBI): domain Eukaryota; kingdom Metazoa; phylum Chordata; class Actinopteri; order Cichliformes; family Cichlidae; genus Archocentrus; species Archocentrus centrarchus. The sequence goes on along the minus strand of NC_044346.1, from coordinate 22,101,445 downwards.
TTCTGTTTCCTTTTTCTAATGCAAAGAAATAACTCGAGCATTTCTCTCCTTCTTCCAACCATTTAGCTCTAGACCTTATGAACGCTCCTTTAGCTAAATTCACATACATTTTATCGATCTCATCCTTAAGAATGTGCAGAGCTTTCAATTCACTTTCAGATAGATCATGCTTGGATATTAGGGGCTCCAAATTAGTGAGTAAACTATATATTTTATTAGTGTTTTGCTTTTTTATTTCTTTACACCGCTTTATTGCTATTTCCCGAACCTTAAATTTGAAAAACTCCCACTTTTGAATTGGATCCATCCCTGTTTCTTTGAAAATTTCCTCAACTAGTAAAGACACACTTTCTTTAAATTTTCTATCATCCAAAAGATTAAGTTTCCAATAGCCTCTAATACTTGGCTGTTCCTTAACTCCTTTTAAACTAAGACTAATTAATTTATGATCTGATAATGGAGCATGAGAATGAGAAATATCAGTTACATATTGTAAACCATATGTTGACATCAGCCATAAGTCTATACGTGACTGAGAGCTCCTGCTAGAATTGGTCCATGTATATTGTGTGGTATCAGGGTTCATAAATCTCCACACGTCCATAAGATGATACTTGGTACACAAGAATTCAGTAGATTTGAAACCTGATGATGTGAACCTTGGAGGATGACGGTCGGCAATATCATCTGAAACATTGTTAAAGTCTCCACCAATGATGATTGCAGAGTCATTGTATTTTGCTTTCAGAACGTCCAGCTTTAGAGAGAAATACTGGAAAACATTCTTCGCCTGAGTTGAATTATTTGGACTATAAACATTTCCAATAATAAACTGTTGGTTATCCAACTTCACAACTAACAGAATCCAGCGCCCCTCATTTGACACTACAGACTCCAGAATATTACCGTCAAATCTATTTAACAATATTGCTGTACCAGCTGAATGATTTGAGCCATGGAACCCCCCCCCCCACTGTGACTTCCAAAACTTTTCATCATTTGTGCTTGAATGTGTCTCTTGCAGAAAAACAATGTCCGTATTACAGCTCCTACAGAATATGAAAACTGCCTTTCTTTTTGTGTTTTCCGTAGACCTCTTACATTAAGAAAACATAAATTTAATGCCTTAAAGCCAAAACTTGCCATGTACACAGTGCTCTCTTTCGTCAGTAGTGCGTTGGTCTGATGTTTTTCAAGATGGCGGTAACTGTGTCAGCGGTACATACTTCCCATCTACTGGTTAAACACAGGTACTACACCATGAAAGAAACTCTTTTGGACTTGATAATGCATCAACTTAGGTGGGTTACAATAGGATGAAGAAGATTGATTTTCTATAAAATGGAAGTGAGGTAGTGAAGTCACTGAAGTTGCTCAGTCGCTGATTTGTTTCCATGGATCCTCTTTTAGTTGTAGAACAAGAGGAGGCTGGTTTCCATGGGTACAGTTTCTGTGCTACATAATAGTTGATTTTTTATAGTCACAATACAAAGTGATGTTTTCTCCCAGTCTCACTGTCACATCCACAATGATCCAGAAATCCAATCACCTCCTGAAATACAAACACAGTAGCAAATGTGGCCAAATGTTTAAACTCATACCAAATGCTCGTAATTGCTGAGTACAGATGTTAATGTAGACTGTCAAATAGAATTGTTTAATAAAACTGTTTATTAAAAGTGTGGGCTTCCAAAATATTACCTAACAAAAGGACAAACACGATGTGAAGTCTTCCGATGATGACGTGCAGTAAAACGGGTCTGAGTTGTGGGTGTCAACATCTGCGCAGATTTTACCATTAAAGGAAATGTAAGTTGTAATTGGCTTGTTGAATGGAAACTTTTAGGCTGTTTTCTGTTGGTGTGTGTGATGTCATGTGATGGTCTAGATACAGGATAAAGGTTTTTTTTAAGATTACACTTTAGTAAAGTGTCAGTCAATACAGTCTCCGTTTCCGTTACCTTTATTCGTCTTTTTTTCTGTAGCCATCTAGCTACTTCTAACACATCAACTTTGTGAACAAAATGTTCACTTGCTCCCTCATATATCCCACTCACTAACAGGTGCCATGATGAAGAGAGAGTGTGATTCACTTCACCTGTCATTGGTCACAATGTCATGCTTGATCTGTGTACATGAATGTTAAAAAAAAAGACTAATTCTATTATCTAATCTGTGCACTGCATCAGATTAAAATTCTGAGAAATCAGACAGAAACTCTGAGTAAGGGGCAGGAAGATGATATCAGGCCCAAACAATCGCAAATTATATATGCATCACATAGAAACAAGAGCTCACGTCTCAGGAAGTTAAACTAAAAACTTCAACAAAAAAAAATCATAAAAATAGGGTTGGATTTAACACTTCAGTTTCATTATGGTCAATAATCAAGAACACTGACATTTTAGCCTTTTCCATCTTTAATCTGTCTGCGTGTTGAACTCTGCAGAATGAGGGACTGATTGTCACAGTTGAGTTCCTGTAAGCCTCAGTGGGACAAATTTTGTGGGTTTCGCTGTCGTATTGTCTGGTAACTTCTTTCAGTGAGGTATTTCTACTGAACATATCGGGTAATATGAATTATACATTCATCATCTGTTGAAAGATATGGATATGATGCTTAAGTAGAGGAAAAAGACATTATCAGGAAATGAGCTGAGTACAATTGTTATGTATTATGACAGACTCCATTCAAAGAATATCATTTTAATTAAGCAAAAATATGCTATAATATCAAGTCAATATACTTGTAAGCACAACTTATTAAAAAAACATGTATAGTTAACAATAAAACACATTGCTGTAACTTGTATTTCAGGAAAAGCAGGAGCTTTTCCTTAGACCACAGTGAATTTGCATGAATGAATGTACAAAGTTAAGAGATTAGAGAAGTAGAAAGATGCCAACCCATTCAGTGATTTAAAAAAATTGGTTTAATTGACTGATAAAAAAGTGATTTTTGTAAATCATTTTCATCATCAGTCTTTTAACTTGCTATAAGAAAATCGGATTGAAGTGTGAGTTTTGTTTCACAGTAATAAGAATGTGTTTTAAGCAGGTACTTAGATGCTGAACCTGCAGTTGTATTGGTGGTTCTGATTATTAGTGTGGTTCTCTCTTAAACCCTGCTGATCACATGGACTAATTGAGATTGCACTGAAGCACATATCATTCATAAATATGGCAACATTTATCAAGTCAAGTCAAGTCAAGTTTATTTATAAAGCACATTTAAAACAACGACGTTAACCAAAGTGCTGTACAAGATCTGTAACCCCAAGGACTATACTAAATAAAAATAAAAATATATAAATAAATAAATAAAATAATAAAATAAAAATAAATAAATAAAAACATTAAGAACAATAAATAACATAAGAAAATTAAAAATTAAAACGTTTAAAACAAGTACCATAAAATACCATAAAACAATCATCTAAAAGGAGGTAGCACTGCAGCCAAATGCCAAAGAAAAGAAATGTGTTTTTAATAGAGATTTAAATGTGTGTATCGTCTGAGCTGTGCGGATATGGAGAGGTAGATCGTTCCATAGCTTTGGTGCTGCTGCTGCAAAAGCTCGATCACCTCTCTGTTTTAGTCTAGTTTTAGGCCTCTGTAAGAGCAGCTGGTTCGATGACCTCAGAGCTCTTACAGGGGTGTGACAGTGAAGCAGCTCAGACAGATACAAAGGTGCCAGTCCGTTTAAGGCTTTAAAAGTAAGCAATAAAATCTTAAAATCGATTCTAAAACGGACAGGGAGCCAGTGAAGGGATGACAGGACTGGGGTAATGTGTTCATGCTTTTTTAAACCGGTTAAAAGACGAGCTGCCGCATTCTGGACTACCTGCAGGCGGCGTACAGATGATTGATCTATGCCAAAGTACAGAGAATTACAGTAGTCCAGGCGGGAAGTAATAAAAGCATGAATAACTTTTTCCAGGTCCTGCTGTGGGAGATAAGGTTTTACCTTGGCAATGACTCTGAGTTGGTAAAAACTGATTTTGGTAACAGCACTTACTTGCTTCTCCATTTTAAAACTACTATCTAAAATGACACCCAGATTTTTCACAGCATCACGACAGTGAGGAGCCAAATGACTCGGAGTGCCAGAGGAGTAGCTTGAGGGGTCAAATTTACCAAAGCATATGACCTCGGTTTTGCTTTCATTAAGATTTAGGAAATTGTTTCTCATCCAGGACTTGATGTCACTTAGACAGTTCAGCAGGGGTTCCCATGGATCTCTGCTGTTCAGTTTGATGGGCATATACACCTGGATGTCGTCAGCAAAACAGTGGAAACAAATATTATGTTTCCTAAAAATCGACCCTAGAGGCAACATATACAATGAGAAAAGAATTGGGCCCAGAATGGACCCCTGAGGCATTCCACAAGAAAGCTTTGCTGTGGTAGAAAAACAGTTTCCTAGATGGACAGAGAAACTTCTATCAGTAAGATAAGATCTGAACCAAGTCAGAACCGTGCCTTTAATGCCAATTTCATGTTCTAGGCGGGATAGAAGGATCTCGTGGTCCACAGTGTCAAAGGCAGCTGACAGATCTAGAAGTACTAAAACTGCAGGACTACCAGAGTCCACAGTTAAAAGCAGATCGTTAAAAACTCTTAAAAGAGCCGTCTCTGTGCTGTGACGCATTCTAAAACCTGACTGAAACTTTTCCCACATTCCATGTTCACTTAAAAATGCTTGAAGTTGCTTAAAAACAACTTTTTCAAGAACCTTGGATCAAAGTACAGAGAATTACAGTAGTCCAGGCGGGAAGTAATAAAAGCATGAATAACTTTTTCCAGGTCCTGCTGTGGGAGATAAGGTTTTACCTTGGCAATGACTGAGTTGGTAAAAACTGATTTTGGTAACAGCACTTACTTGCTTCTCCATTTTAAAACTACTATCTAAAATGACACCCAGATTTTTCACAGCATCACGACAGTGAGGAGCCAAATGACTCGGAGTGCCAGAGGAGTAGCTTGAGGGGTCAAATTTACCAAAGCATATGACCTCGGTTTTACTTTCATTAAGATTTAGGAAATTGTTTCTCATCCAGGACTTGATGTCACTTAGACAGTTCAGCAGGGGTTCCCATGGATCTCTGCTGTTCAGTTTGATGGGCATATACACCTGGATGTCGTCAGCAAAACAGTGGAAACAAATATTATGTTTCCTAAAAATCGACCCTAGAGGCAACATATACAATGAGAAAAGAATTGGGCCCAGAATGGACCCCTGAGGCACTCCACAAGAAAGCTTTGCTGTGGTAGAAAAACAGTTTCCTAGATGGACAGAGAAACTTCTATCAGTAAGATAAGATCTGAACCAAGTCAGAACCGTGCCTTTAATGCCAATTTCATGTTCTAGGCGGGATAGAAGGATCTCGTGGTCCACAGTGTCAAAGGCAGCTGACAGATCTAGAAGTACTAAAACTGCAGGACTACCAGAGTCCACAGTTAAAAGCAGATCGTTAAAAACTCTTAAAAGAGCCGTCTCTGTGCTGTGACGCATTCTAAAACCTGACTGAAACTTTTCCCACATTCCATGTTCACTTAAAAATGCTTGAAGTTGCTTAACCCCTTAACTGGCAGCAAAAAAATCACCTGACAAAAACTACATAACGCCTTCTGGTTGAACAACCCATTTCATAGCCTATTAATCGGCTGCGTCTGGGCCGCGGGCCGAATGAAGTGCATTTATATGGCAGGCTAGACCCGCCCATTTTGACTGACACCTCATTCGGCCAATCATGTTAAGAAATGGGTTTCCCAGAGCCAATAATACTCAGAGGGTGTTATGTAGTTTTTGTCAGGTGATTTTTTTGCTGCCAGTTACATGATTGGCCGAATGACGTGTCAATAAAAATGGGAGGGTCTAGCCTGCCATATAAAAGGGACTACAAACGGCCCGTCACCGGGCCCTTGCCAGTTAAGGGGTTAAAAACAACTTTTTCAAGAACCTTGGATAAAAATGGTAATTTAGAAATTGGTCTGTAATTTGAAAGAACATCAGGGTCAAGGTTCTTCTTCTTGATTAGAGGCTGTACAACTGCATGTTTAAAGGCAGCTGGAACACAACCAGATGCAAGCGCACTGTTAATCAGAGCGAGGATAGTTGGTCCCACTGAATCAAAAGCCTCTTTAAAAAGGCGAGAGGGAACACAGTCTGTGGGAGAGTTTACAGGTCTCATATTGTGAATAACCTCCTTTAGTGTGGAGAGTGTGACAGGCTCAAACTGCTCAAAGACAGCTCTGCTGGGAGGAGGTGCAGATGAGTCTGTTTCAGCCTGAGGTGATGAAGGCCTGAGGGCAGAAATTTTTTCCACAAAAAATTTCTTAAAGTTTTCGCACAGTGCAGGACAGACCTTCGCTTGGTTCACATTACAGCGAGGATCAGTGAGTGAATTAAAAACACTAAAAAGAAAATGAGGCCTGTGACTGTTACTTGAAACAATGTTAGAGAAATAAGCAGACTTTGCATATTTTACTGCTTTCTGGTATTTCAATAAACAGTTACGCAGGATCTCTAAGGAGACATGGAGCTTATCCTTCTTCCACCTTCTCTCAGCGCGTCTGCACTCACGTCTGAGAGCGCGGGTTGTCTCATCCAGCCAGGGCTGGGAGGAAGGTTTGGTGCGTTTGGTTGTAAAAGGGGCAATACAGTCCAGTACAGCAGTGCAAGCAGATATAAAAGAGTTAGTGAAGTCCTCGGTATTCAGGCTCAAGCAAAAATCCAAATTGCTTAAGTCAGAGTTTTTAAAAGCAGCTGCAAAATCAGCAGCGCATGAAGAGTTAACCAAGCGCACACGACGTGTAGAGGATACTCTATTTATCCCAGAGCTGGGGAGCGCTGCTGTAAATAAAACAGGAAAATGGTCCGATATACCACAGTCACGTATCCCTGTGATGCAGACTCTAAGTCCATAAGACAACACCAGATCCAGTGTGTGACCTTTTTCATGAGTGGGACCACACACGAGTTGTGTTAAGTTAAAAGAGTCAATAAGCGAGGCAAATTCTTTAACCAGTGGACCACTCTCACAACACACATGAATATTAAAGTCGCCAACAATTAAAATACGGTCACATTTTAGTATGAGACCCGTCAGCAAGTCAGCAAAGTCACCGATGAAGTCCTTCGTGCACTTCGGTGGTCGGTAAATCACCGCGCAGAGCACCGAGGGGGAAGAGTTTATCTCCAACAGCTGCAGTTCAAAGCTGGCGTACAGGTCTGCCGAGACCTGACGACAGCGAAAACTGCATTTAAATATTGAAGCAAGTCCTCCACCTTTTCCAGAGATCCGCGGGGAGCTGAAGAAAGAACAGCCGGGAGGTAAAAGTTCGGAAAAAGGTGCAGACTCACCAGCATGAAGCCACGTCTCAGTCACAAACATAAATTCCAACTGCTGTGCGATGAAAAAGTCATTGAGAAGGAAAGTTTTGTTGGCTAACGATCTAGCATTTAGTAGGGCCATTCGGATGTCCAGATCCTTGTTAGCTGAGGCCGGGGCCCGCTTCAACAGGCGAAGGTTAGCATGGTTTACGCCGCCTCCACGATCCCGCATCCTGCGCCAGGACGAGGGACACCGAGTCTCCAGGATGACAGGTGGGACAATCGGCCTGATCCAGCGACGCCCGAAATCCACGGGCAGCCCAACAGCCTTGAGGCGGCAAAGACCACCATCCAGGGGGTAATGAACAGACAAACCTAGGAGTCTCAGGTAAGTTTTGACCCGCACCGCGATACCTCCCCGCTTTCCGCATCTCCTCTGGCGTTTGTTGGGGACCGGAGCACTGGGCAGCCGGCGCAAATTCTCAGGTACATCCGATAGGTGTGGAGGAAAAATCGTTGAGTTTTTCTTTACAGTATATGCTGGTACCAAAACAAACTGGAGGTTTAGAAGTGTCTGCCGATCGTAGGTGATCAAAGCGGAGACATCTGGGCAGATGACTACCAGGAACAGAGCGACAGCAAACAATACAGAGAACAGCTGACGGCAGGCCGTACACAGTGGCGCCATCTTGGAAACAGTATCTGCACTGATGCAGGGCTGCTCAGTCTGCTCAATGAACAGGAAGTGAGTGAAGAAGAAACACTCAGTGCATCATGGGAAGTCCCCAGCAATTTCTAAATGCAGTTTCAACTGTTTTTTCATACTTTGCGTTTTCACTTCCAGAGCTACTGTTTAAACATAGTTTCGATACAATACACTGAAAGGGGAAAAGAATGAGAAAAGGAAAAACCTCCAATAATTAACCCCAAAGAGATAAGACTGACAAGACAAGACTAATAAGGCAGCTCACGCAGCAGTGATTTTATTTTTCAGTGAAAATATGGAGAAAGAATAATATTTTCTTCATCTAGAATCCATCTACTGTTGCTTATGTCCATCCTGAGCACGAAACAGCACTCGTGTGAAGCACAAATCTTCATCCTGAGAAACAATTTGATCTTTGACATTTAGCATCATGACATCTATTTATTACAACTCAATGAATGCTATAATGATTACAAAGATTACTTAATTTCTTAATGCTGTACTTTTTTTTTACAACTTGTAGAACCACTTTTTGCAAAAGTAACTTGAAATAATCATGCGTGATTTTGTCAGTCTGTGACATCATTGTGGAGAAATTTTGGACCAAGAAATTTAATATTAATGTAATGTACCTGATTTCTTCTTGTTTGTCCACAAGTTCAGAAGCCCCTTATGAGTGAAAAAACAAGGGAACAGTTTACCCTGCCCGGGATAGGGTTACCGGGGCCCCACCCTGGAGCCAGGCCTGGGGAGGGAGCGCGGGGGAGAGCGTCTGGTGGCCAGGCATTAGCCCGTGGTGCTTGGCCGGGCGCAGCCCGAAGAGGTTACATGGGCCCGCCCTCCTGCAGGCCCACCACCCGCAGGAGGTGTCGTAGGGGTCGGGTGCAGTGTGTGTCGGGCGGTGGCCGAGGGCGGAGGCCCTGGCGGACTGATCCCCGGCTATCGAAACTGGCTATTGGGATATGGAATGTCACCTCTCTGGTGGGGAAGGAGCCTGAGCTAGTGCGTGAGGTTGAGAGATACCAGCTAGATATAGTTGGGCTCACCTCAACGCATGGCCTGGGCTCTGGAACCAGTCTCCTGGAGAAGGGCTGGACTCTGTTCCAGTCTGGAGTTGCCCTCGGTGAGAGGCGGCGAGCTGGGGTGGGTATTCTTGTATCCCCCGGCTTGCTGCCTGTACGTCGGAGTTTTCACCGGTGGACGAGAGGGTAGTTTCCCTGCGCCTTCGGGCTGGGGAACGGGTCCTGACTGTTGTTTGCGCTTATGCGCCGAATGACAGTTCAGGGTACCCACCCTTTTTGGAGTTGCTGGGCGGGGTGCTGGAGAGTGCTCCATCTGGTGACTCCATAGTCTTGCTGGGAGACTTCAACGCTCACGTGGGCAATGACAGTGAGACCTGGAGGGGCGTGATTGGGAGGAACGGCCTGCCCGATCTGAACCCGAATGGTGTTTTGTTATTGGACTTCTGTGCAAACCACAGTTTGTCCATAACAAACACCGTGTTCCAACACAAGGATGTCCATAAGTGCACATGGCACCAGGACACCCTAGGTGGCAGGTCGATGATCGATTTTGTAATCGTATCATCAGATCTGCGGCCGTATGTTTTGGACACTCGGGTGAAGAGAGGAGCTGAGCTGTCAACTGATCACCACCTGGTGGTGAGTTGGATCAGGTGGCGGGGGAAGATGCTGGACAGACCTGGCGCACCTAAATGTATTGTGAGGGTGCGCTGGGAACGCCTGGCAGAAGCCCCAGTCCGGGAGATCTTCAACTCCCACCTCCGGCAGAACTTCGACAGCATTCCGAGGGAGGCTGAGGACATTGAGTCCGAATGGACCATGCTCCATTGTTGAGGCTGCTGCTCAGAGCTGTGGCTGCAAGGTGGTTGGTGCCTGTCGTGGTGGTAACCCCCGAACCAGATGGTGGTCACCGGAGGTGAAGGGAGCCATCAAGCTGAAGAAAGAGTCCTATCGGGCTTGGTTAGCCTGTGGGACTCCGGAGGCAGCTGACAGGTATCGACAGGCCAAGCGGAATGCAGCTCGGGTAGTGGCCAAAGCAAAAACTCGGGTGTGGGAGGAGTTCGGTGAGGCTATGGAAAAAGACTTTCGGACGGCATCGAAGCGATTCTGGCAAACCGTCAGGCGACTCAGGAGGGGAAAGCAGTGCTTCACTCACACTGTTTATAGTGCGGGGGGGGTGCTGCTGACTTCAACTGAGGCTATAGTCGGACGGTGGAAGGAATACTTCGAGGACCTTCTGAATCCCACTGACACGCCTTCTGTAGTGGAAGCAGAGTCTGGGGATGAGGGGGATGACTTGACCATCACTGGGGGTGAGGTCACTGAGGTAGTTAAACAACTCCTTGGTGGCAGAGCCCCTGGGGTGGACGAGATTCGCCCTGAGTTCCTGAAGGCTCTGGATGTTGTAGGGCTGTCTTGGTTGACACGACTCTGCAACATCGCGTGGAGATCTGGGGCAGTGCCATTGGATTGGCAGACCGGGGTGGTGGTCCCCATCTTTAAGAAGGGAGACCGGAGGGTGTGCTCCAACTTTCGGGGGATCACACTCCTCAGCCTCCCCGGTAAGGTCTATGCCAGGGTGCTGGAAAGGAGGGTGCGTCCGTTAGTCAAACCTCGGATTCAGAAGAAGAAGAAGAAGAAGAAACAGCCTTTATTGTCCCACAGAGGGGAAATTTGGGTGTAACAGCAGCCGCAGTTATTATAAATATAAATAAAGATATAATAATTCACACTATTAAGAAAAGAATATATATAAAATCAACAAACAATATTAACCTTAATACTACTAATAATAATAACACTATATACAATGTACATGATGTGCCTGTGTGTTGAACCTTAACAGGCCGGACTATTTACAGTATATTATATATTATCCTACATTGTGTAGGCTATTGTGGTTTTTGTTGGGAGCAGTGATGGTTATAAAGTCTTACAGCTGCTGGGAGGAAGGATCTGCGGTAACGCTCCTTTGTGCATTTAGGATGCAGCAGTCTGTCACTGAAGGAGCTCTCCAGCTCAGCAACAGTTTCATGCATGGGATGGGAGACCTTGTCCATCAGTGATGTTATTTTGGTCAGAGTCCTTCTGTCTCCCACCACCTGCACTGAGTCGAGAGGACATCCTAGGACAGAGCTGGCTTTCCTGATGAGCTTGTCTATCCTCTTCCTCTCAGCTGTAGACAAGCTGCTGCTCCAACATACTGCTGCATAGAAGATGGCTGATGCCACCACAGAGTCATAGAAGGTCTTCAGGAGTGTCCCCTGCACTCCAAAAGACCTCAGCCTTCTCAGCAGGTAGAGTCTGCTCTGACCCTTCCTGTAGAGCGCATCAGTGTTATGAGTCCAGTCCAGTTTATTGTTTAGGTGAACACCCAGGTACTTATAAGAGTCCACTATCTCAATGTCCACTCCCTGGATGTTCACCGGTGTCCGTGTGGTGGGTCTGCGCCTGCGGAAATCCACCACCAGCTCCTTGGTTTTAGCGGCGTTGATCAGGAGGTGGTTCCGCTGGCACCAGTCCACAAAGTCCTGAGTCCACTGGCTGTACTCTGAGTCATCCTCACCTGTGATGAGGCCAACTATGGCAGAGTCGTCAGAGAACTTCTGCAGATGGCAGCGTGGGGAGTTGATGGAGAAGTCTGCAGTGTAGAGGGTGAAGAGGAACTGTGCCAGCACAGTTCCCTGTGGGGCCCCCGTACTGCAGACCAGCCTGTCAGAGACACAGCCCTGTGTCCTCACGTACTGTGGGTGGTCAGTGAGGTAGTCCAGTATCCACTCGGAGATGTGGTGGTCCACTCCTGACAGTTCCAGCTTGTCTCTCAGAAGTCCTGGCTGGATGGTGTTAAAAGCACTGGAGAAATCAAAGAACATGATCCTCACAGTGCTTCCAGGCTTCTCCAGGTGGGTCAGAGCTCGGTGCAGGAGGTAGATGATGGCGTCATCCACCCCGATGCCAGGCCGGTAGGCGAACTGCAGCGGGTCCAACGAAGACGACACCATGAGGCGTAGATGGTTGAGGACCAGCCTCTCGAGGGTCTTCATTAGATGCGATGTCAGGGCTACCGGCCTGTAGCTGCTAAGATCCTTTGGATGTTTGGTCTTTGGTACCGGTACCACACAGGTCTTCCACAGTTGTGGTACTTTCCCCAGCTTCAAGCTCAGGTTGAACATGTATCCCATGATGCCACACAGCTGATCTGCGCAGCACCTCAGGAGCCTGGAGCTGATGCCGTCTGGACCAGCAGCCTTTTGCACCTTGATCTTACGTAGCTCCTTCCTCACATGATGAGTTGAGAGGGAGAAGATGGAGGTGGGGGATGGGGGTTGTGAGATGGAGTCCTCAGAAGTGAAGGGGGTGGGTGATGGCTGAGATCTGAGAGGTGTGAGGTCCCAAGAAGAAGAAAGGTTGGCAGTCATTAAAGATGGTGGGGCTGACAGCAGGGGGGACTGGGCTGGGGGAGGGGTGGGTGGCTGGTCAAACCTGTTAAAGAACTGGTTCAGGTTGTTAACCCACTCTAAGTCTCCCACAACCCTAGGGCTTGGTTTGTGGCCTGAAATTGAGGAGGAACAATGCGGTTTTCGTCCTGGTCATGGAACGCTGGACCAGCTCTTTATCCTCGCAAGGATATTCGAGTGTGCGTGGGAGTTTGCCCAACCAGTCTACATGTGCTTTGTGGACTTGGAGAAGGCATTCGACCGTGTCCCTCGGGGTGTCCTTTGGGAGGTTCTGCGGGAGTATGGAGTGTCTGGCCCATTGTTGCGGGCCATTCAGTCCTTGTACAACGACAGTGAGAGCTTGGTCCGTATAGCCGGTAATAAGTCGGATTCGTTTCCTGTGGGTGTTGGACTCCGTCAGGGCTGCCCTTTGTCACCGATTCTGTTCATAATTTTTATGGACAGAATTTCTAGGTGTAGCCAGGTGGCGGAAGGCTTCTTCCTTGGTGGCCTCAGAGTCTCATCTCTGCTTTTTGCAGATGATGCGGTTCTGTTGGCTTCATCAGGGGGGCCTCCAGCTCGCAGTGGAACGGTTCGCAGCCGAGTGTGAAGCGGCTGGCATGAGAATCAGCACCTCTAAGTCTGAGGCCATGGTCCTCAGCCGGAAAAGGGTGGAGTGCCATCTCCGGCTCAGGAACGAGTTCTTGCCTCAAGTGGAGGAGTTCAAGTATCTCGGGGTCTTGTTCACGAGTGATGGGAGAAGGGAACGGGAGATCGACAGGCGGATCGGGGCTGCTTCTGCAGTGATGCGGACGCTGCACCGGTCCGTCGTGGTGAAGAGGGAGCTTAGCGTAAAAGCGAAGCTCTCGATTTACCGGTCGATCTACGTTCCTACCCTCACCTATGGTCACGAGCTTTGGGTAGTGACCGAAAGAATAAGATCGCGAATACAAGCGGCAGAAATGAGTTTCCTTCGAAGGGTGGCTGGCCTCTCCCTTAGAGATAGGGTGAGGAGTGCGGCCATCCGGGAGGGGCTCAGAGTAGAGCCGCTGCTCCTCCACATCGAAAGGAGCCAGTTGAGGTGGCTCGGGCATCTGATTAGGATGCCTCCTGGCCGCCTCCTGGGTGAGGTGTTCCGGGCATGTCCCACCGGGAAGAGGCCCCGTGGTAGACCCAGGACACGCTGGAGAGATTATGTATCTCGGCTGGCCTGGGAACGCCTTGGGGTCCCTCCGGATGAGCTGGAGGAGGTGGCTGGGGAAAGGGAAGCCTGGGCTTCTCTGCTTAGGCTTCTGCCCCCACGACCCGGCCCCGGATAAGCGGAAGAAAATGGATGGATGGATGGATGGATGGATGGATGGATGGATGGATGGATGGATGGATGGATGGATTGTCCACAAGTTTCTGAACTTTGTTGATCAGCTTTCAGCCACAGAAAAGGAAACATCATTAAACAATTACATCCAACATTAAATTTAAAAATAAAATATGAAACTAAGTGATGTAATGAACTGATGACAGAAGGACTGATTCACCAAAAGTTCCATATTTAGTAGTTACCTGTTTTCTGGCAGAGGTGACCAACAAGAAGAGAGGAGAGAACAGAGGAGAAAACAGCACAAGTTGGACACAAAATAAACAGCAGTTTCCAGCACATGCTGCAGTCTTGTGGAGTTGTGTGACCGGTTGACTTTGGGGAGTGTGGCTCGCTGGAGTCTAAATTGTTCACAAACATGTTTGAGTTAGTTGTATAGATTCGATACTCCACTTTTATACAAACCCCAAACATCAGTACCCAATTAAAGCTAGTTTAAAAATAATGAATGCATGTGAATCAAAATAATTGTCTGCTTTTAAGATGTAAGCCATTCTGCTTTAGTAATAATGAGCTGACATTGCAGAGCCATTGTGAGTTGCCAACAGGAACTTTTTCTGCCTGAGTGTGAAAATCCTAATATGGAAAACACATAGTGGTTTGATGTTTATTTTTTATGCATGAATTGATTTATTTTTTGGCCACCCAGTTGTTCTGTTAAAAAAAATATATATATATTACGTATTAGTCCCACTTAATAGTGAAACAATGCATTTTTATGCAACGTGTACATTTAGACATGTTATTAAAGTCTGTCAGAGATAATATATCTAAGGAATAGTCACAGTCATTTTATGAGACTAGCTGGCCTTGGTAGTGATGTCCGGTAATTGTACTGTTTTTTTTTTGCATTCGAGTCTTCGAGATGTTTATAATTAATTAATTGTATATTGATCAATGTTTATGATCGATAATTAATGAAAACATGTCTTTAAATATACAATTGTTGTATCTTTAATTTAAAATTAATATAATCCAATGATGGTTATCCATCTATGAATCGGTTAGTCCTAGTTTAATTCCTTAATATATAAAACTCACAAGTACTTACTGATTAGGATCCTTGTTGTGACACTGCCATATCTGTAAACATATTTGATGTTAGCTCTTGTTCCCTCCACCACCAACTTCTGCTCAGTTCCACAGTAATAGAGGCCCTCATCAGAATAAGATAGATTCATAATAAAGAGATCATAGCATCCAGAGGACCCGTTTAGAAAGTGGAAGCGAGGTAAAGAATTTGGTGAAGTTTGTCGGCATCTGGTGGGTTTAAATTGATCCTCTTCTAGTTTTAGAACAAGAGAAGGCTGATGTTCATGGGTACAGTTTCTGTACCACACAGTAAATTCCTCAGCTGATACAGTGTTACAGTCACAATTCAGAGTGATGTTTTCTCCCAATCTCACTGTCACGTCCACCACTGATCCAGAAATCCAGTCAGCTCCTGAAATACAAAAACAATAACAAATGTGGCCAGTGTTTCACATTATACAAAAAGCTTGTAATTGCTGAGTTGTAGATTGTAAAATCTAGAATCAATACAGTCATTTAATATAAATTAAAATTTACCCCTCAGAAATATTACCTAAAAGAAGGACAAGAACAAAGTGAAGTCTGTCCATGTTTGCGGTGATCTGCAGTTAAGACACTAAAACTGGTCTGACTCTCGAATGTTATGACCTGCGCAGATATTTCCATTAAAGGAAATGAAAGGTGTGATTGGCTTGTTGAATGGAACATTTTATGCTGTGGTTTCTCTCTATTGGTGTAATGTTATGCGATGGTGTAGATGTAAAGATTAAAGCTCAAGACAGTTATAACAGTTTACGTTACAATGACCAAGCTTTTTGCCCTCATTTAACTTTTTTTTCAGTCTTGGCTATTACAGGCTTGAAAAGTTTGATGTCATGATATCATGCAAATTTTGACTATTGTTTAATAACCACTAATAATAACTATCTCTGTGTGGAGTTTGCATGTTCTCCCCGTGTCTGTGTGGGTTTCCTCCGGGTACTCTGGTTTCCTCCCACAGTCCAAAGACATGCACTTACTGGGGTTAGGTTAATTGGTCACTTGAAATTGCCCATAGGTGTGAATGTGAGTGTGAATGCTTGTCTCTCTGTGTTGGCCCTGCGACAGGCTGGCAACCTGTACAGGGTGCACCCTGTCTCTCGCCCTATGATAGCTGGGATAGCCCCCCCCTACCCTAAAACCATGATAATTGGAAGAGAATGGATGGATGGATGGATGTTTCATACATTTCAATAACAAGTTGGCAACTTTCACAAAAAAATGTAACAGGAAGATAGAACCCCATGACAGAATAAAAAGAGAACAGGAAGTGTGACAAAAATTGTGCAGAAAAAATGGCTTAGCTTGGTTTCATCTGGTAAAACATTTAGTTTAGAAACTAGATTTGAATTTAGAAAACAGCTACAACATGCATATCAATGTACCATTTCCACAAGAGGTCAGAAAAGTTTTACCTGGAGTGTGAACATGGCAGAGCCATCCATCCATCCATCTTGTTCCTGGTTGCAGGGACAATGATCTAACTAGACAAACAGCCTGTGCCCATAAGTGATGGAAGGTATATATATTGACACGCAATCAATCAGGAAAAACAAAAAAAACCCAAAATGTATTCATTTACAGTGCTGAAAAGAAACCCCAGGTTGTTCCAGTTAGAAACAGTAAGATATCATAATTTTACCAAGGGCTTTTGATTATGAAGTACAATATTTAGTACCACATTTAATTTACCAGGCTAGACAAAGGTCTTGTAAATTAGTGGAATGCCCTCTCTTTTCCATCTTACACATTATCTGCTTGAAGGCAAGCGTGAAATATACCAGGTAATCAAATGTCTGATTTGTTGGTATATGTAGGAGCCAGTGTGACCTTAAGATGGTGCAACTTCAGTTTGTATCTGTATAGTGTGTTCTTTATTTGTTATTGTTGGTTGTTGTTACTACTGCTTGTGTAAGGACTTGAATGGCATTAGATTTGATGTTAAAAATTCTGTTGCTCTAGTTCTGTTGCTCTAGTTAGCTATTGTACTAGGCACTGCGCATGCACACTAGGACACAGAAAATTAGAATTGAACTGTGGATTAGCAGCAGTGTGATTGCGGTGTAAAAAGTTTTTTTTTGACCGTATTGCAACTGTAATTCAAGATTGATGCTGTTAGTATCTGGCTAACATCTACAACGAGGCACATCTTAGGGATATTTTCAAGTGTGTCTGGTCTGAGAGAAGCTTGGATGTTTGTGGATGGAAATGTAACCTGGATGAACATGATTGTGGAATTAAACGCTCAAAACAACGACCTGGTTCTTATTTGACTAGAGTAAGAAGTAAGAATACATGAAAGTAAGTAGTAAATGTTTAAAGGCCTTTACCATTCAAAAATCAAATGGTGAAATGACACATCTTAGCAGTGCTTTCAGTAAACCATGTTTGTTCTGTGAAAGAAATCATATTTTAGAGGAGTGTCAAAAGAGGGTTGAAAGTCCACACAAGGCAAAAATTGAGTTCCTCAAGAAAGCAGACCTGTGCTTTGGATGCTTAATTAAAGGCGATGTAAGCAAAGACTGTAAAAAAAGAATGACATGTAACATTTGTGCTCTTAAACATCCTAGCATGTTACACTTTGCCAAATAAAGGCCTTAACTCACCGGACGCGTAAATTCCATGCGAATGTTTCCTACGTTAAAAATATTTTTCGGACTCGCCTGTTCTTAATGCAGCCATTCACACCAACCGTGTCATTTTACAGGACGAATTTGTGGCATGTATTTTTTTGGATCAAGTTCGATTTTTCTAACTTTTGCAAGCGAACAAACAGGTCTCACCAACCAGAGCGCTGTATTTAGTAACATGTGAGGTCATAGCTCAAAACGTGCATGATGTACCGAATATATGATGTGGGAACAATAAAATCAAACTATTTTTCCTCAGACACAGCTGCACGTGGCTCCGGGTCAGTCGGCTCTGTGATATTATTCTCTGCCTCCTCACGTGATCCCAACTATGCCAATAATTAGACTGCCCACTGATATCCTGAAATATGCACTAAAGCGGCCGTGATGCAGCTTCAGCTCCAGGATCAAACCATGAAACTCTCCCTGCTGCCGCTTTCTTATGAGTTGGATGAACCCAGAATCTCTGTTTCTTTCTTCTCTTGTTTAGAAACAGCAGGACCTCATTACATCATCGCTTGATGTCGACTTCATTTCTTTCACAGTGCATTTTATTTGCAAAAACGCAACGTGTCCGGTGTGTATGTAGGTTACACGACAAGTTTGCATCCGAAAGATTCAGAATTTCGTGTCGTTTTTATGCAACGCATCCAGTGTGAAACAGCCTTTAGGTAGCTCCACTAGTGAGAAGGAGACTGAAAAGTGTAGGAAGGTGCTGCCATACATCCAGCAACTATAAGTGGGTCAATACCTGCAAACATTGAAACTAGTGCATATACTGGGGCTGGAAATGGCTGCATCTTCTCTATCGTACCAGTGCGGGTGAAATCAAAGAAAGGCAGCAATGTAGTGGAGACGTATGGCTTTATGGACCCGGGTAGCTCTGCAACGTTTTGCACTGATAACACTTACCCAACATTTGAACCTGCAGGGCAGAGGTACGAAGCTGGAGTTGAAAACCATGGGTGCAAGCATCACTGCTCTCGGACAGACAGTCAATGGGCTACACTGTAAAAAAAAAGCCAATGGAAAATTGTGAAATGGCAACAAATAATAAACCGTAAAATCAAAAAGGGTGTATCTCCATAGCAGAAACATGTGATTACCGTAAATCAAAAAAAACAATACATAACTGTAATTTTTACTGATAATATGTTGAAATCACACATTTTCACTGTGAAAATCTTTTTCCTGCACTGCCAAAAAGTCCATAAAAATGACAGTGAAAAACTGCCAAATGGCAACAGTAATAGACTGTAAAATTGAAAAGGGTGTATCTCTGTAGCAGAAAGATGTGATTACCGTAAATCAAAAAACAATACATAACTTTAATTTCAACTGTCATAATATGTTGAAATCACACATTTTCTTCATACCATAAAAATAATTTCTGTCTGAATTATTGCTGAATTGTACTTCCTGTACTTTCTTTCCCAGGTTGACTTGAATTTAATCAGGAACTATTTCAAATAATAGTTTTAGTTTTTTGTTTGTTTTTTCAGAAAAGGAAATGCAAAACATTGGATTGTTTTTTATTGTGTGTATTAACTGCATCTGAAATGTAAACTGAATAGCTGGATTTAGATTTCATCATACAGATTTTTTTTCATGCACCAAATTTTCAGCTTATTACAGAGTAACCTGCTAATATAAAATGAGACTGAGAGAGATACGCACATGTGTCACACAGACAGTATCCAATTGGCAGCTTGAGAGACTGAACCGTGGCTGAGCAGAGGTTAGCGCCTTTTCTGCCCTCTCTGTGGGATAACGACATTACTACACAATGGTACATCATCCTGCCCCTGGATTTACTCCAGTTTTGTGTCAACCTTTCAACAACTAGTTATGTCACCAGGGTAAGGTAAGTTACCTTAACAGTACAGATACTATTAGCAGCAGTGAAGACCTTAGCCAGTGTTGTGGATGTAAAGCCAGAGTTAAATCTAACCAATAAATAAATTTAAGGAAATGTTCAGCTGTAATTTTGGGGGAAGTTGTTTAAGCCATTGAAATGTTGTGTTCCTCATGGCAAACTTAATCGAAATGAACCGTTTATTTAGGTTTTTATTTATTTAGGCTGACATGTTGTTAAAACCCAGGACCATGACTACATGGCTGGGCCTGGGAATCACATTAATCTTTGGTTTTGATTTTTAATTTCATTTAATCTGCTGTAAGAAGTTCTTGTTATTTTGAGTTTGAGTTTTGAGTTTGAAACAGACCAGGGCATTCACTGTATTGCAGTGTGCCTCGCGCAAGTCTAGAGACTGTGTACAAAACCTGTAATAATGTAGTATGTCTGTATATTTGCAGATTGTAAAGGCAGACTCATAAAGCCACACTGATTTTAATTAATTTTAATCCAAGGGGGCAACAGATAAGTATAGGTTTACTCAAACACTAGACTTATGTTTAGTTCTTTTGGAAGATCTGAGTTATTGGCATGGTATTGACTTCTCTGCTCACATTGGGACAGTTTGCAGCTGAGTGGAAATGAGATTAGCACCTCCAAGTCTGAGGCTATGGTTATAAACCAGAAAACAGCATGTTGGGATATTGCACATGTATGAGGGGACTGTAAAGTGGGAGATTGACAGAGGGATTGCTGTGGTGTCGGGAGTGATGCAGATGCTGTACTATAATGGATAGTGATAAATTAGACCTTAAATTTATTTGCTGCTCACTATATATTCTTAAAATGTTTGTTACATCATCAGACAAAAACCATTCTTAATCATGTTGTGCAGGGTGAAGGAAATATGTAATGTATAAGGCTAAACCTACTGATATAACTGCTCTGTCCTGTAAAAGATTTTTCAATTAAAATAGCTAAAAATAAGTTAATGAAAAAAAAAATCAGAATAAAATTCAACAAGACGGTTAGTAAGGATGGCACGGTGGCGCAGTAGTTGGCAGTTAGAATAACATCTGGAAGGTCTGGGTTCGATTCCACCTTGGCCTTTCCCTTACTCTGTGTGGAGTTTGCATGTTCTCCCTGTGCTTGCGTGGGTTTCCTCCGGGTACTCCGGTTTCCTCCCACAGTCCAAAGATATGTGCATACTGGAGTTAGGTTAATACTCTAAATTGCTCATAGTTGTGAAAGGTTGTTTGTCTCTCTGTGTTGGCCCTGCGACAGGCTGGCAACCTGTTCAGGGTGTACCCTGCCTCTCGCCCTATGACCGCTGGGATAGGCTCCAGTCCCCTGCGACCCTGACCAGGATGAGCAGAAGTGAATGGATGGATGGTTAGTAAGGACTGTTTGCATGTACACACCAATCATCCAGATCATGACCACTGAGAGATTTGGTAACTGCAGGAATGATCATTAAATTTTTGTACATAATAAATAAATTGTTTGTGTATTTATAAGAAGAAATGTTCACAAAATTATTAAATCAAATATTTCTGAAGTATTTGACATACATCATTGGTCTTTACTCAGTTTTACTTGAGGTTTTTAGTATATTGTTATTATAGATTTATGTACCAAATTAAAAACCACACTCAGAAATGAATTCTGCTGAGTCTGACACCAAACATACAGCTTGGATGATGATTTATTTTCAAGGACAAGAATAACATAGATCTCTGATGCCAAAGTCCTCAGAGAGTCTTCTTCACTTTAATTTGTTCTGGACAGATTTTGGTAA
Source organism: Archocentrus centrarchus (assembly GCF_007364275.1). NCBI lineage: Eukaryota > Metazoa > Chordata > Actinopteri > Cichliformes > Cichlidae > Archocentrus > Archocentrus centrarchus. The sequence goes on along the minus strand of NC_044346.1, from coordinate 22,080,215 downwards.
CACTTCATAATAAGGCACACGACTAAGTCCAGAAGTACCTTGTAATCCCGGAAATTACACAGAATTTAAATTTACTTACAGGGTACATCCCTGTAAATTATTTGTACTTACACGTCATTACAGAGTACTTACGGTTGTATCATGAAGTGTTTGCCTTTTTCTATTAAATAACCTCAACAAAATGACCGACTGTACCTTTAAACATCATCAAAACCACTTTACAGATAATTGAGAAAAAAAAAGCTTGACAATTTAATCATTGTTCAGCTTGGTGAGTTGAGGACAGTTTGCACTTTTGAATGAGATGTTGTTATATCTAAACCCCAGAGGTACTGATAGCAGAATAGGTGCAGAAGTCAGAATTATAGGTTTTCTCCTTCTTTGGTCTCTGTGGTGTTTGACGGGTTTCCACTGTAGCATAAAACACATCTTCATCCAGTGAATGGACATTTGTTATTTGTATGATCATAATGTTTTCTGTAAGTCATTGTTGAGCACTATTCTTTATATTGGTGCATAAAGTGTTTAGCGTGTATTGTTGCTTAAGTGCAAAGGTACCTATAGTAAGTTGACATGAGGTCCGACACTTCTGTAGGTTGTGTACAGAGGCCGCAAAGACCCTACAAGTTTAATTAGCGAGCATCTAACCAAGCTAACAGATGCAGCTTCGGGTGGTGAGAACATCAGGATGCAGCTGGATTTGAGCTTTGACTCCTTCAAAGAGTTTGTTTTTGTCAAACACCACATGTAGGTGTTATTAATCGGCTGCACTGATGCTGAACTTTATTGTGGAGTTTATTGTAGAATTTATTGAGTTTGGGAGTTCATATTTTTCTTTGTTTCTCCCTGTTGATGTTCATGTGTGTCCTAATTATTACACATTTAGCATGTAGTGCTTCTGTCTTGTGAACCGTTGGTTGTTGAATATATTTCTTTATGGTATCTTGAGTTTTTATTACACAATAGTCACTTTTGCGCATTGAATCTTGCACCTGACAAAGTATGAAAATACTAAAACTAATACTGAAACTAACGAAACTAAACCAAAACTAAGCATTAAACCAAATATAAAAACTAATAAAAACGAGCAAAACCACTCTGAAAACTAATTAAAACTAACTGAATTAGAGAAACAAAAGTAAAAACTAACTGAAACTAAACGATAATGTAAAATCCAATCTATTACATCTATTACATATATTAGTTTATTACACTGGGTAAGTTCAAGTGTAGCAGATGTAGAGACACCTGAAAGGGTTAGTTTTTAGATTATCAGAGGGCACATCAGTGGTCTTGTAGAGTCAGAGATTTTGTGGGGTGGAGGTGAAGGACAAAAAAGGGTAACTGCAGGAATGATCATAAAATTTTGGTCTATAGTGGATATATTGTTTTTGTATTTATCAGAAGAAAAAGTTCACAATTTTTTAATCAAATATTTCTGATGTATTTGACAAAGGTCTTCAATTTTACTTGTTTTTTTTTTTTTATATAATGTTGTTATAGCCTTATGTACCAAATGAAAGTGCATGTAACCGCACCAGTCAGAAATGAATTGTGCTGATGACACTGACACCAAACATACGACTAGGATGATCGTTGTCTTCTGTGACAAAAATAACAAAAATTTCAATTAATCAGTTTAGTTCAATTATTAAATTGAACTCAATTGATGCCAAAGTCCTAAGAGAGTCCTCTTCACTTTTAATTTGTCTTGACAGATTTCAAATTTTTGTTTGATCAATTTATGTCTTCATATTTAAGTTACTAATCAGTTCTTTAATAAAATAACAACATATTTAACCTTACATTACTTGCTTGAAAGCACATGAGAATAGTTTTGTATTATTCTAAACCAAGAGTTTTTGTATCTACAGCCACTGGGAGACACCAATATGATGCAAAATCATTAGAGCGAGGAGTTATTGTGTTAATGTGTATAACCAAGTCACTACAGTTTTAAATTAGGGAATTCAGTTCTAAGGACAAAAGCACATTTTTGAATGTGACACTGTTAGAGCTAGACCCCAGAGGTATTGATGGTAGAATAGGTGCAAACGTCAGAACTATAGGTTGTCTTCTTGTTCGGTCTCTGTGTTGCTTGGCGGATTTCCACTGCAGCATAACAGACATCATCATCCTGTGAATAGACATTTTTTGTTTGTAACTATGAACATAATTCTCCTACTATTGTAGGAGAATGAATTATAAAATCAACTGAAAATATAATTCAAATTGGATACTAATGTAATTTACCTGCCTTCTTCTTGTTTGACCACTGGTTTCAGGTCTTTGCAGATCAACTTTAGGCCACAGAAATGAATACGTCATTAAAAAATAACATCCAACAACCTAAATGTAGTATCTATTGTGCCTGAAGCTTTATTATGTGATTAACAATACATTTAGTTTCTGGACCAAAACTCCAGATTACAAATTGAGTTGATCATAAAACAAAGTAATGATATTATAGAGGGACTGATTGAAGAAAAGTACCATATCGAGTAGTTACCTGTTTTCTAGCAGAGATGATGAACAAGAAGAAAGACGAAAAGAGAGAAGAAAACAGCAAAAGTCGGACACAAGAAGAACAGGAGTTTCCAGCACATGCCGCAGCCTTGTAGCATTGTGTAACCAGTTGAATTTGGGGAATGTGGGTCACTGGAGTCTAAATTGTTCACAAACATGTTTCAGTTAGGTCTGTACATTTGATATTCCACTTTTATACAAATCCCAAACACCAGTACACAATAAAAGCTAGCATTAAAAAAAATAAATGCATATCAATTAAAATAACTGCTTTTAAACTTTAAGCCATTGTCCTTTGGTAATAATTATTTGACATTGAATAGCTATCATGAGTTGCCAACAGGAGTGCTGAGTGCAATTTACTGAGTATTTAACCTGCCTTTTTAAATGTGCTTTCTGACTAAGGGTGAAAATCCTGATATAGAAAAACACACAAGTTGAGTGGTTTGAGTGGCTGTTTTCATTTTCATTCATCTGTTTATTTTTGGACACCCAGTTGTTCTGTTTAGAAAAAAAAAAAACTCCTTGAGCATTCATTACGTATTACTCCTACTTAATAGTGAAACTATAGAGCAATGCAGCTTTGTGCAACAGACACATTCAGACATCTAAATGTGTCTAAGGCATAGTCACAGTCATTTTGTGAAACTAGCAAGCCTTGGTAGTGTTCTCTTATAATTGCACTTTTCTTGTGCTTGAAATGTTTATGACATGTTTATTATTAATTCATTGTGTATCAATCAATGCTTTTGATCAATAAATAATGAATAACTTTTTGTTTTGTTTTTTTACATACATTGTTGTTGAATATGTAGCTTAAGTTTAATATCTCCTCATAATGGCCATCCATCCTTAAATATCCAGTCATAGTTAAATTGCTTAATATAAAAAAACTCATAGAAGAGTACTTACTGATTCGGATCCTTGTTGTGACACTGCCATATCTGTTAAAATATTCAACATTAGTGGTTGTTCCAGCCACCACCAACTTTTTCTGCTCAGTTCCACAGTAATAGAGACCCTCATCAGAATCAGAAATATTCATGATCAGCAGATCATAGCATCCAGAGGACTGGTTTTCTACAAAGTGGAAGCGAGGTAGAAAATTCACTAAAATTGCTTGCTTAGAGATGGGTTTCCATGAATCCTTTTTTAGCTTTAGAACAAGAGGAGGTTGATTTTCATGGGTACAATTTCTGTACCACAGAATACATTCCTTAGTATATTTTTTACAGTCACAATACAGAGTGACGTTTTCTCCCGATCTCATTGTCAGATCCACCACTGATCCAGAAATCCAATCAGCTCCTGAAATAGAAACACAATAACAAATAATGCCAGTGTTTCACATCATACCATATGGTTGTTATTCTTGAGTGCAGAAGTCGATGTAAGTGATGTCAAATATTATATTAGTATAATAGTTGAAGGTTTTTTTTGTTTTTTTTTTAAGTTTCATAAATACACCCTTTCCAAATATTACCTAAAAGAAGGACAATGACAATGTAAAGTCTGTCCATATTTGATGAAGACTTGCAGTTAAAAGACATCATATCTGATCTTACTCTCGGGCATCACCTGTGCAGACTTTTCCATTAAAGAAAATGTAAGCTGTGATTGGCTTTTTATTCTGTGGCTGTTTTCTATTGGTGTGATGTTATGTGACGGTGTAGATCAATTTTATTTTATTTTTTTTTAAGATGACACTTGGTGATTAGTACAATCAAAATACTGTGCGTTAAAACTTACAGTGACAGAACTTTTACCCTCATTTGACTACTTTTTTGCTTTGACCATAATAGACTTGGATAGCCTGATGTATATCATTCAAAATTAGACAACTGTTCCAGTTTGTTGCTCCAGTTTGTTTGTTCCAATTACATATTTGCAGCTTTCGTAATAAAACTGAACAAGAGGAAGTGTGAGCCAATGAAAATGACACAGGAACACCCATTAACTGCATGACATAGATTCATAATAAGATCAGGAAAATGACAATTGTCAAAAAACGACATTGTGTAATAGACTTCCAATGTGCAGGAGAATGGCTCAGCTTGAATTCTGTGTGGTAAAACAGATTAGACACTAGATTTTAATTAAGGAAACATATTCACCCATAATATTCATTTCACATTTTCAGAAGAACTCAGGAAAGTTTTGCCAAGAATTAACATGGCACATCCATCCATCCATCCATCTATCCATCCATCCATCCATCCATCCATCCATCCATGTGTGGAAGTCATTTTGGCAGCAGTTTAAGCAGAGCACACTGCAGCCCAGTAGCTCGTGCCCATGGGTGAGGTAAGGAATGTTTAGACACCAGCATTCAATCAACAACAAAGCAAGGAAAATTTTGAAATTGGAAACATGAAACTGGAACTAGAACTAGAAGCAAGACAAATGTAAAGCAGAAAAATAGGACAAAAACTGAAAGACTGTGAAGTTTGATTTAGAGCATTAGAACACTCTCTTCTCACTCAAACAGACCTAAACAGCCTTTATATTGCACTCATCAGCATGTCAGTACCCTGCTGCATTCTTTCTACATTTTTTTTTATGTGTGCATATGTTTCAGTAAATTGCTGCACCTATTTCTCATTTTCCAAGCTGTCATTAGAGCTCACATTAGTGCTTCCAATGTCTTAAGTGGAAGCACATTTCGATGTTCACTTTTCATGGGGCTTTCATGGTCTTCATGGTTTAAAACTGTACAGAAACTAATACTGAAAGAGACCAATAATAAAAAGAAAAAACTCAGAAAAAAACACAAAGAATAGACCAGGGAAAATTTATAAATCTGAGTTTGGTTCATGCTTGTTTTAGTTTTTTTGGTTCTGGAATTTCTGCAGAGAGGTGGACGGATATTATCTGCATGTGCTGTTCACACTGTGAAGCAGGAAGGAGGCACGATATGTGGGTGTGGGTAGGGGGTGGTTAGGTACATTTGCTGATGATGCTCCTGACAATTTATTTTGAAACAGCATGGCTAGCTGTGGTATGAACTTGGTGTGATACCAAACAACATGTCCAGGGACAATCTCAGTGGTGTGTCTGAGTACTGTCAAATGACTTGGCCTCCATAAGCAACCAATAGTGTGGGATTAAGATGAGATGGACTCCAAAATTAGGAAAAAGCAGCCAGTGTTATTTCACAGTTGTGTTTTCTTAACTACACTGTAGCATATTGTGACTGCAGAACTTCTAAGTTCTAACATGTCTAACTTACATGTGGTTTTATTCTATTATCCCATTAGCTGATAAATATTTTCACTATATTTAACACAGTGAAGTTTCTAAAAACTCTTGGTAGCACACTTCAATAAAACAGTTCAGTTACTCATTAATCAAGAAAATAAAATCTTTTGTCTTTTCAGCTTCGGTCTCTCTGCACGTTGAAGTCTGCAGGGCACAAAGGACTGTTTGTAACTGTGGTTTTCCTGTAAGACTTACTGGGCCAGATGTGGTTTCATTTTTGTGTTGTCCAGTACCGTCTTTCAGTGAGCTATCTCTTGAACTCATTTGACTTCAGCCAACAAAGACAACTTTAAGCAAAATTAAATGATGCCAGTTGGTTTATTAAGCACAGCACATTAAAAGCATCAGATGCGTTTCTGTTAAGAATAAATACTCCTTCCACCTACTCAGCACACTCGCCTCACTTGTTAGTATATTTCCATCTCTATCCTTAATCAGTCTGACCTGCTGCACATCCTTTCCATCTCGATCTCCCCAGCTAGCCATGCCACACAGGTTCCTTTTCTCCAAATGTATAAATATGATGATACAAGGAATATGATAAATATGATACAAAGAATGGAGAGGTCTGTAATTTTTTTTTTTATCATAGGTACACTTCAACTGTGAGAGACTGAATCTAAAAAAAATTCAAGAAAATCACATTGTATGATTTTTAAATAATCAGTTTGCATTTTATTGCATGAAATAAGCATTTGATCACCCACCAATCACCAAGAATTCTGGCTCTCACAGACCTGTTAGTTTTTCTTTAAGAAGCCTTCCTATTCTGCACTAATTACCTGTATTAATTACACCTGTTTGAACTCGTTACCTGTATAAAGACACCTGTCCACACACTCAATCAATCACACTCCAACCTCTCCACCATACCCAAGACCAAAGAGCTGTCTAAGGACACCAGAGACAAAATTGTAGACCTGCACAAAGCTGGGATAGAGGACAATAGGCAATCAGCTTGGTGAGAAGGCAACAACTGTTGGCGCAGTTATTATAAAATGGAAGAAACACAAGATGACTGTCAGTCTTGCTCTGTGTCACAAGCTGGCTCACGGCCCGTAACAAATAATGAGGGGGGGCAAACGTATAGGCCAATAGTTTTATTGAAAAATAAACAAATCAAAAAGAAAGATAAATATGGGATGTGAATATGTCAATATGTCCAGTGTATGCAGTGTATGAGTGAGTGGACATGTATGTGGAAATCTGGATGGATATTGCAACCCCAAACCAAACTAGAACAAAAGACAAACCTGGAGGAGCAGAGAGGGGAGAAAGATTAGTAGAGCCCTGCTTAAGTTACTGAGCCCAGGTGGCTCCAATTACTCAAGGCCCACCTCTGACCTGCAGGAGGCATCGCCCCTGCAGGTCAGAGGAGGGGCCGTGACACTCGGTCTGGGGCTCCATCCAAGATCTCACCTCATGGAGTAAGGATGAGTCTGAGAAAGGTCAGGAATCAGCCCAGAACTACACGGGGGACCTGGTCAATGACCTGAAGAGAGCTGGGAGTACAGCTGAGCATTAGTAGCACACTATGCTGTCATGGATTAAGATTCTGCAGTGCACACAAGGTCCCCCTGCTCATGCCAGCAAATGTCCTGGCTCGTTTGAAGTTCACCAGTGACCATCTGGATGATCCAGAGGAGGCATGGGAGAAGGTCATGTGGTCAGATGAGATCAAAATAGAGCTTTTTGGTATCAACTCCACTCGCCTATCCCATCCCATCCCATCCAACTACTAGCCAATCCACCTACTATAAAGCTAAATGAACAGGCATGTGATTTAATACATGAGCAGGGCCCAGAAAGGAATTGCCAGAAATACCAGGAGAGCAATACACTAGCTATTGGTAGCTAAAGCATCACATGAGACTGTAAGACCAGCCAGACAAACCTGTGCACTTCCAGGGCCAAAGGAGGAGATAAAAGCCACTGACATCAAGACAAGAGAGCTCCTTACCATATATGGAGGGTTTCACCCCAAATCTAGCACCATGAGACTGTACGCTAAGCGTAAGGAAGGAGGTTTTGGACTAGTGAGTATCAGAACCACTCTTTAGGATAAAACAACAAAGATCCATGAGAAAGATGGCACAGAAGAGGAGCAAGAACAGGAACTATCATGGAAAGATAGGCCCCTGTATGGCATGTACAACTGGCAGATGGCAGAAGTGTCTGAAATTGGAAAATCCTATCAATGGCTGGACAAAGCTTGACTGAAAGACAGCACAGAGGCATCAATCATGGCAGTGCAGGCACAAGCTCTAAAGATTGACATAGGCTGGGGGCTACAGCAACAGGCAAGATCCCAGGTGCAGACTGTACAGATGCCTGAGACAATCCAGCACATAACAGCAGGGTGCAAGATATACATGGAATACCATACATGGAACGACATTACCAAGTGGCTGGCACAGTATGCGGAAACATCTTCACTGAGTCAAAATGAGATACTCCACCAAGGGTGGTTGAGAATTACTGTGCTAAGATCCTGTGGGACTTCCAGATAAAAATGGATAAACTGGTGATAACTAACCAACCGGACAGAGTAGTGGTGAGCAAGAAGAGGAAGAAAGTCATAGTCATAGACACAGCAATGCCAAGTGACAGTAACATCAAGAAGAAACTTGAGAAATACCAAGGGCTGAGAGAAGAGCTAGAGAGAGAGTGGAAGATGAAGGCAACAGTTTTCCCCATGGGAATCGTAACACTTGGGGCAGTGATCCCCAAACTGGGAGAGTGGCTCCAGCAGATTGCAGGAATGATATCTGAGATCTCTTTCCAGAAGAGTGCAGTCCTAGGAACAGCTAAGATACTGTGCAGAACCCTCAAGCTCGCAGGCCTCTGGTAGAGGACCAAAGCTTGAAGGAGGACAAAGATTGCCCACAGGGCAAGTGGGGAATGTTTTGTATTTATTTCATTTTTGCTGTAACCTCTCACCTTGGCCTCTTACGTTTCATGGTAATATAAACCCTCATCAAAGTGTACAACATTTATCATCTGTGGGTTATGGGATTCATCGAACTTCTATACAAAGTGAGAATAAGAAATTGGATTCAGAGTGATTTCTCTGTGGTTTGCCTCCATGCATTACTGTTTAGTTTCATAACAAGTGTCACAGTTTGGCTCATAGACAGTAGCAAAAGAGGGAAACCAGACGAGATGGTAACAATTTATTTACAAAACATAAATAAAGAGAGGATGTTTGTCAGCAGATCAGCAGTGTAAAGCATGTATGGATGTGTGGCAGAGTGTGTAGAAAACAAAGGAAACCCAAGAAACCATGCTGTACTGTAACTAAGCTGGCCCAAATCAGAAGGCTAGTGTCATAGACAGATGAAGTGACTGCATGAAGGAGGGAACTTACACAGTAACACTGACTGGGCCCAAGTGAAGCAGTTATTAATTATTATCTTCCAATTGACTCCTGTATAATAAATTACAGCACAAATAAAACAAAGCAAAACAAAAAAAGCGCACACACACACACACACACACACACACACACACACACACACACACACACACACACACACACACACACACACACACATATCTAGTGCCTTGGGGTAGTCACATAAGAGAAACTGGCTCACATGTTAGTAATAATAGTCCCTGTACCCCACTAGAGAATATTTTCCAGTTGTTTGTACAGTCACAATCATGAATTATACTGTCTTCTGGTCTGACTGTCACTAATTCACTGATTAACCTATGACTGCAGGAAACAAGTCCTGAAATACAAACATAATCACAAACAGGTGGAAATGCTGAAATGAGTGTTGCTCTGATAAAGTAAGCATGGCACATATTCATTGTACAAGCAGAATTAACATAATAATTGTATTCTCAACAATGCCGCTCAGAATACAAAGGTGAAGACTTCTGCAAACACTCAACAAGGACTTATTCAAATGACTGCTGGGGTCACTTCATGTCAACAAGTAACTGTTGCCCCTTCCCTAACGTAAATGAAAAGATATTTTTAGAGATAAACCACTAAAAAGAGTGAATAAATTCATGTCTAGAAGAGCATCAAAGTAAAAATGAGAACATTTGGGGAATTATAAATCAATAGGATATTAGAAGTACAAGTACAAGTTTTTTTACTGTGTCTAATTCTTATGCTATGCAAAGCGTTTTGGTCTGCTGACACTGCATGTGTCTGTGTGTTCACAAGTTCGCATTTGCACACATATAGGTGTGATCTGCTCAGCAACCACCGCTGAGCTGTTTTTTTTTTTTAAAGAATCCACTTCTCACACGTATGTGGTTCAGAACAACTGTAATGAGAACAACATCTGCCTGTCTGATGTTCCCATGTCAATCTGAAGTGTGACTCAAGTGACACAACGCTCACTTTTGTTTTTTATATTACTAAATGTTTCTAGCTGTATGACTCAGTAAAGATTTTTTTTATTTTGTTTTTATTTAACAGCTGTATGGGGACCTGTTCATTTTCCAAATGAATATGTGAAGTATCTTGTGCACATAGTTTTTTAGAAAGAAACACTCCATTTGACAACTGTGAGTTCAAAATATTTCATGCTTACTTTTTTGTATCCTCTTCACTCGGGGGGGAAAGTCAGATGATGTTTACCGAGAGCTAGTGTGACACTTGCACACGTGCATCTTACACAGTATATTCAGTATATCAGTATATATGCTTAATTTTTCATTTATAAATTAATGAATCAAATAGCTAGGTGTATATGAAAGAAGATGCTTACCCATCTCTCAACTACAACTACAACTGTTAGTACTAAAATCTTTGAATTCATTCTTTTGGTTTTCTGGCCTGCAAATTTACTGCTTTGGCTCACTTTCATAGCTCTCATTAATACTGATCCAAGCAGCAACAGCAGGCAGTTGCTGTCAAAGCACTGACAAACCAATAGTACACTGCTTTGCAAAAATATCATACAAAGCAATTAGCTGGTAAATTCACTTGTGCATTCAGCAACTAAAGAGACCAAATTTGTCAGGAGTTGGCCAAACTTGCCTGGCATGGAGTTAAAACTGCACCTGGTAATACACTGACGAAAAACAACAGTGTAATTGTGGGTGTTGTGTTACCACCAAGTGGCCTAAAGCACTAAAAAAAGATTTCATATGCCTACAGTAAAACTGATAACTGTACTGTGAAGTCCTGTTCTGTAAAGTCCCTCACAAAAGGTCTTAGGGTCACTAGTGTGCAGCTTTGATGTGTGTGCATGTTGCATTCAGTTGTCTGAGGGGATGTTTGTTTCTGTGGTTTTCCTGTGAGCTTACTTTTCACTTCATGCTCTATATAACGACTGTCATTTGTGAACTTTTATCTTGTGAAATCTTTGAAGTGCACAGGGCAAAATTTAAAGTTAAAGTGGAAGCTGTGTAGCTGTTTGAAATCAATTATTTATTTCAACCCAATGACTTCTATAACCCCCAAAGTACTAACCCTCCTGAGATTGTTTCTGCTCCCAGACCGCATAAAAATAAACTAAAAACCAGCAAAAAACAATTTCATTATAAAAATTCGAAAACAAAGAAAAAATTTACTTAACAGCAAATCAATTACATGTGCACTATCAAACATTAGGTCACTCTTTTCTAAGTCACTGTTAGTATATGATTTAATTGATCAAAATAATCATTTATTTTGCCTCACTGAAAACTGATTGCAGCTAGACGAATGTACAAGTTTCAATGAATTGGCCCCCCTGAGTTATGCTAACTGTCAGAATCCCCCTAAACGCAGGCCGAGGAGGAGGAGCGGTTGTAATCTTTCACTCTAGATTTGTAATGAACCAAAGGCACAGAGAGAGTTATGATTCATTTAAAAACCTCACTCTTAGCCTTGTTTACCCTAACTGGAAAATACAAAAATCTACAGCAACATCCACCTGGTTCTTAGGTGCCGTTTACACGAGACCGTTTTCATTTTGAAACGGTGTCGTTTTGATGCGTTTCGGCCTTGCGTTTACACGACAACGGTGTCGTTTTGATGCGTTTCGCCCTTCTGTTTACACGACAACAGAGTGAAAACGATGTGTTTCAGAAACGGGGTCCAGAGTGGAGCGTTTCAGAAACGCACCGGCTTGCGTTTTCGTGTAAACACTTGAAACCGGGGTGATTTGAAAACGCTCGACTCGCACATGCGCACTATGGTTGCGACGGCCAGTTTTTCGCGCACGCGCAAACTGATAAACAGTACTCGCGGATTCACGAGTGCTTCTTATGCTTTTCCTGTGTTTTTACCGTTTTGTAATTCAGCGTTGTGTGCAGCAGCGATCCAACCTCATCATCGGTCCACACAAAACCTCTCACATTGGCCGTTTTGTAAGTAATGAACAATTTGCCGCACTACCTACTGTGTCACTCCACGCATGCGCGTCTTGCGTAAACAAACTGCAAAGAGAAAACCAACGCCAACTTGTGGCCTGGCATGGGAACTACATCGTTTTCATCGTTTCACATGTCCTCGTGTAAACGCGGATCGTTTCTGAAACGCCATCGTGTAAACGAAAGGCTGAAACGCATCAAAACGACACCGTTTCCAGTGAAAACGGCTTCGTGTAAACGGCACCTTAATCAGAGTTTCTGTCTGATTTCAAAGACCTTTTATCTGATTTAGTGCTCACTTCAGATAATAACAGTGGGTGATTTCATTCATAATAATAACAACCTCAACACTGCATTTAATTTACTACTAGACTCAATTAGCATAGTCATTGTAGAGCAGCTACCTAAACTTTACTCCCATAAAGGTAAACTATCTTGTTAATAGTGTTACATCCCCACAATTCTAGAGACTCTGGCTCCTCTAAAAAGAAAAAAAAACAACAAATCAGAGAGGTTTGTTGTTGTTTGTTAAAGCAGATAACGCATAAGTTGGAGAGGAAATGGCATTGCACTAATCTAAAAGATCTTCATTTGGCCTGGAAAAATAGTTTATTACTTTATTTTTAAAAAGCCCTCTGTAAAGTAAGAACATCTTCCTACTCGTCACTGATGGCAGAAAACAGGAACAACCCCAGGTTTCTTGTCAGCACTGTAGCTGGGCTGACAAAGAGCTCTGCTGAGCCAAGTACTTCTTTGACTTTAACTAGTAATGACTTTATGAATTTCTTTACAAATAAAATTTACAGTTAGAAAAAAATTCACATCCTTCCCACATACATATTAAGTACATTAATAATGGCTGATATTCTGTATTGACAAAAGTATTCAGTCATCTGCCTTCACACACATTTTAACTTGAGTGACATCCCATTCTTAATCCATAGGGTTTAATATGATGTTGGGCCACCCTTTGCAGCTATAACAGCTTCAACTCTTCTGGAAAGCTTTCCACAAGATTTAGGAGTGTTTGGGAGGTCAGACAGTGACGGGCCTAGGGGACAAGGGAGCAACATACGAAAGGAACCAAAGAAAACCAGAATCGTTCGTAAAATAAATAATGTTTATTTAAAAGAAAAGCCAAAAACAGCCACAACACAAAACAATCCCCAAACCGGAGACAAAAAACCTATAAAGGGGAAAAACAGAAAACAATCTCCCAAACGGGAGACGCCACTTATCTTGTTAGGGGACAAAAGAAAAAGAAAGACGTTGAGCACACTGGCACTGGCAGCCAAAGCAACCACACCCAAACCTCCAGAATCCCGGAGCACATCGGTGGTCAACCCACAGACAAACGATTCTCCACACTACAGCTGCTCAAACCACCAACACCACAGACTTCTTCACCACCACTATCTCCTCTCTCCGGCGCCGCCTCCTATACCACCTCCTATACCGCCTCCTATACCACCTCCTTTTATCCTGCAGCCCTGATTAGTAGGAGACACCCCTGCAGGAGAGAGAGAGAGAGAGAGAGAGAGAGAGAGAGAGAGAGAGAGAGAGAGAGAGAGAGATACAGACAAAACGGCATGCAACCGTAACAGCCTGGCTCACAGTCTCTACTCTAATTCATCCCAAAGGTGCTCTATCAGGATGAGGTCAGTACTCTGTGCAGGCCAGTCAAGTTCTTCCACACCAATCTCGTTCATCCATGTCTTTATGGACCTGCTTTGTGCACTGGTGCACAGTCATGTTGAAACAGGTCTGCCACTGGATTGGCAGACCGGGGTGGTGGTCCCTATCTTTAAGAAGGAGGACCAGAGGGTGTGCTCCAACTATTGGGGATCCCACTCCTCAGCCTCCCTGGTAGTCAGACGCCCTCTCTATTTTTAAGATTAGGCTTAAAACTAAGCTAGTTTTGATCACATTTATAGTTAGGGCTGGATCAGGTGACCCTTAAACATCTCTTGGTCATGCTGCAATGGGCCTAGGCTGCTGGTCCCATAATGCACTGTGTTTTTTTTTTTTTTCCATTCACCACTTTTCACTCTCTATGTGTTTATACACCACTCTGCATTTAATCATGAGTTATTTTTTGGTCACAGCAGCTTTATTGGCAGTGTAGAGGGACAGGAAACATGGGAAAGATATACAGAAAGACACGTGGGAAAATCGGTGACAGGCCAGGACTCGAACCTGCGCTGCCTGAACTGCAATGCGGCATATGTGTCAGCCCCAACTGGTCGCAACTGCCGCTCCCTGAGCCTGATTCTGAGTCGTTGATGTGCTCTTGGAGTAATTTTGGTAGGCTGGTCACTGCTGGGATGGTTCACCACTGTTCTAAGCTTTCTGTAGTTGTGGATAGTGACTCTCGCTACAGTTTACTGCAACACCTTCAAGAAACTTAAAGAAGTCCAGTCACTTTTTTTCAAGCTCTGATATTGTTTATGGTCTAGATCTGCTGGATCTGCTCAGTTCTACAGTAATAGAGGCCCCCATCTGAATAAGAAAAATTCCTGATCAGCAGATCATAGGATCCAGAGGACTGGTTGTTCACAAAGTGGAAGTGAAGCAGAGAACTCACTGGAACTACTCAGCTGCTGAGGGGTAATTTGACCATCATATAACATCACATGAGTATAAAACAACAACAGAATAAAAGGTTCCATTCAACAACCAATCACAACATTTCCTTTAATGGAGAAGTCTGCACGGGTGGTGACATGGTGAGATTCAGATCAATTTTGAGATCTGTTAACTGCAGGTCATTATCAAACATGGAGAGGCTTTGCATTGTTCTTGTCCTTCTTTTAGGTAATATTTGCATGTTGTTCACCTTGTGAGCAGGAAGATGGTGTGATATGTAGGTGTGGTGGGGTTGGTGGGGATAGGATTAGGTAGCTGCGCTGATGACGCTGATGACAATTTCTTTAGATGCAGTTGTGTTTTTATCACTTTTATATTGGTATTTACTGTTATTAATTTTATATCATGTATTAAAAGTACATTAGTCACACACACACTAGATTAGGTGTGTTTACTGGGGTAAAGGTAAGGCCTGTGATAGCCAATACTCATATATGCTTGAAGCCTTGGTGGGATGCAGGAACATCCTTGGTTCACATGACATTGTAACGTCATGTTGTATTTTAGGAAGTCTTATGACATGTACACTCCAAAAGTGGAGTTCTGCAGACCCACCTGTGTTTTTGTAACATACATTAGCAGGGGATAAAATCTAGCTAAGATTGTCAAAGAGGTGTTTTCATAGCAGAGGTTTAAATTGAAAGAAGATTCATCATTGTGACACCTGCTACAACTGTCGTAAACCATTGCAGTACCATGCTGACGTATGTTTCTTTAGACCATGTGGGACAAGTGTTGGCAGAGCCTCAACAGGTGATTGGTTGGGGTTTAAGTTTCAGGGGTTGAGACTTTATATAAATTAGGAGGGGTCAAAGGCAAGTGGGCAGTTACTATCTTTCCTGTCCTCTTCTTCTTCTCTTCCTGTTTCTGCATCTTTCTCTGTCTCTTTGTTTCTCTCTTCTCTTCTCTCTGTGTGTATCTTAGTCTTAATTCTGTTACTGTGTTTTGTGTAACCAAGATGTCTAAAACAGCCTGCACTGGAACCTGCTCAGCCTAGTGATTTTATTTTATTTTTTGGAAACTTTGGATTCAATCGGGTTTGAATTTTTGGCCAAAAGGAACAAGGAGACCCTTAAAAAAAATTAAAACGAACACAGTTTACCCGCATGGTTACTACAATGTCTTGCTGTGACATTCTGCTGTGGTATGAACTTGGTCTGATACTAAAAAAAAACATGTCCAGGCGTAATCTGAGTGTTGCAGAGTGTTTACTGTTTACCTTCAAAATACAAAGAAAAAACAAACTTCCGAACTCAGAACTTTAAAAATGTCTGCTGTTGAAGAGGTCCTGACATGAACTCTTCATAACTCTTCAATTTAGGAGCAGCTGCAAAGGCTCTCCTCTATGCTTTAACCTGGATGTTGGAACAAGCAGAAGCTTTTGCTTAGCAGATCTCAGTAATCTTGTAAAAATGTACAGGGTTTAGCAATCAGAGAAGTACCAACCCATGCAATTACTTTAAAACAGAAAAGAAGAAGTTTCACAATCAATTGTAAAACTAACCGTGGTCTTGGAATCAAAGTCTGTTTTGTATGGTCAAGACTCGTCTGACAGCTCTTCAAAGCCCTTGTTATTTTTGCACTCCTCTACTTTGTTTAGGCCTGCTTATGTTCTATGAATGCACCACTATCACAAAGTGAGGTGAACATAGCCAGGTTTTCTTTGTATTAGCTGGCTTGACAAAACCTAAAACCCCAGTCAGAGATAACATGCATTACAACGGTGGTTATCAACTTTCTCTGCTAAACTGAAATTTAAACTTCAGATTCTATGCATGCTCACATAAAACGGGTCATTTTATGCATCCTTTGACTATTCTTGCTCACAAAATGGACAGATTGAATGCTGTATACTTTAGTCAGGGGAAAAACAAGAAACATAAAAATCTATAAAGAAACAATATAATGGCAAATCCAACTCTGGTGCTGTAAATGAGGCAAGAGAGGCATGGTGCAGAAAATCGTCAGCAAATTCAAAAGTTAATACATTAATTTACCACTAAGCTCACTGTCAGTGGTGCTGATTATTTCTAACATCACAGCTACACATTAGAACTGTTAAACTTTAGACTGCATCAAATTAAATATAACAATAATATACTCATGAAGCACATTCAAGTCTGACACAAGCCCATAATGAGGAAGTGTGAAAATCAGTTAGTTTTTGACAAATCAAACTGCTGACTTTACTGACTGAATAATCTGTCTACAAATAGACTATGTCCTCTATGAGAAAATAACACCATCATTAATTTACCGTATCACCATTTGAATGCATGCAATTTTCTCTCACAATGCCACACATACATCATACATCATACGGTGGTAACGTATAATACAGTATAATGCAACAGACTGCATTCATAAAAGGTGTTCCTTTAACAGAGAATCTATCTCTCTAATCGAGAGCATGCTATTCAGAAAAGAATCAGTGAAAATGTGGCACTTACAGTCAACTTCAAACAGAACAGAACAGAACCTCTTCTGGACCAGGTTACATGTTTAACATGAATTAAAATTATAACAATGAAACTCTGACTTCAGGCTCACCATATTTTGCCAACGAATTAACCCTGCTTCATTAGTATGACCCTCAGAGTTTTGAACGTAACGAGGCAAACCTATTGTCTTTTTAATTCAATTCAATTCATTTAAATTTTATTTATATAGCACCAAATCACAACAAACAGTCGCCTCAAGGTGCTTTGTATTGCGGGTAAAGACTCTACAATAATACAGAGAAAACCCAACAGTCAAAAACGACCCCCTATGAGCAGCACTTGGTGACAGTGGGAAGTAAAAACTCCCTTTTAACAGGAAGAAACCTCCAGCAGAACCAGGCTCAGGGAGGGACAGATCTGCCACAACTGGTTGGGGGTGAATTTCAACATATCCACACATATTAACCTTATTCATAGTACTAGAACTAGAATGCATATGGAGCAGTTAAAATCATATACTGTATAATAAGATGTACATAATAAGATGTCACCCATGGTTTGTGGAATGTTTTGAAGCCTCAAGTTTGAAGAAATGCAGATTTTGATCAGTTGAATAAATTTTATTCCTGTTGTTTAAGTGGCAAAAAGATGCAAAGACAAACAGGACACATCTATTTTGTTGTAAAAAATCAGATTATGTATAAATATAATCTATGGTGAGCAATCTCTAACAACCAGTACAACAATTTAAAGTCATCAAAGGTCTTCATTTGTCTGACTCAAAGAAACTGAAAACAAAATAAAATCAGACGTTTGCAGCATGTTAAGTTTTGTCTGAAAAACAGATAGAAGAAGAGGGTGTGAATCTGTAATTTCCTCTTCATTTTAGTTGTGGTAGAATAGAAACAACTGGGCGAATCCAGTGAAAACTACTGCATTATCATTTTGCTAAATTTGAACGCTCTTACAACCTGGAAGTATTAATGGAAGAATATGTGCTGAAGTCTGAACTGTGAGTTTTCTTCTTTTTTGGTCTCTGTGATGCTTGACGAATTTCCAGGGCAGCATAGCACACGTCTTCACCCTGAGATTTGAAGATTGTTGTTATTATAGTTTTAGACTTTGTAAATAAACAGCAAGCCAACAAAAAACACCCTGGAAGACCTGTGAGACACGGAAAAGTGTAACTGCGACACCAACTCAGTCAGTTATTTAGCACGGGTTGATTACCTGTTTGATTTGACTTTGGCTGTCGATTCTTTTCATGTCATCTTGATATTTATTTTCTGCAAACAGAGGAAAGAACAATTTTACACCAAATCATACTCACAGACAGAACACAATGAATCCAGTAATATAACACACTGAGGTTGGGAATAAAGCAACAAATATAGCAGGTACCTATTTTGTGGCGAAGCTGGTAATAAAGTACAGAGGAGAAGAGACAGAAGAGAACAAGAATAAAAGGACACAGCGTGAAGAGCAGCTTCCAGCAAACACTACAGTCCTGCAGAGTTTTGTCGATGTCATGATGAGTCCCACTGGAGTCTACGTCAAGCACAAAAGTGTAATAATTAGCTCTGTGTGTGCATTTTCATGATTCACGTCTAAACATACTGAGTTTTGCAAACATTTAATTTTTCTCCCATGGATTACATTCCAATATTTTTCTGTAGGATCTTGGTAGATACATAAATGTAGATTTCAAATGGCAAAAAGACAGAATGACCTATATAGTACACCACCACTGGCAGTTACAGTTAATGCCTGCTAATTTTTAAGCTTTATGCTCTTTTCTTCTAACTGCTTCGATTTAACTAAATTTGGCCATTTATCAGCTGCAAACTTCAATATTAACACTAGATCCTAACATGCTGGAATATTTCTTGAACACCCCAAGATGGAATTATGGAAGTTGATTGTGTTTCAAGTGTTCAGATGACATTTGTCGAATCCAGCAAACATGTATTTTAGCTGGGAGAAATTCAGCTTCACTCAACCTAAGCTATTTCAAACAGGAATAAGAACAACAGGTACTTACTCAACAGAATCCTGGTTGTGGTGTTGCCGTATTTGTAAACATATTTCTGAGAAAATGTTGTGTCGATCTGCTTCTGTTCAGTTCCACAGTAGTACAGACCCTCATCAGAATGAGTGATGTTCACGATTAAGAGGTCATAGGAGTCGGAGGATTGGTTTTTCATCAAATGCAAATGAGGGAATGGATTGAGAATCTCTACTTTGTCCTCAAGATATGATGGGTCATATTTGTAGTTTGTCCTCAGAACGAGTGAAGGCTGGTTCTCATGAGAACAGTTCCTGAACCAAACTATGAATATGCCGCTTGATCTTTTGCAGTCACAGTAAAGAGTGATGTTATCTCCTGGTTTCACTGTTACCTCTAACTCTGGTCCAGACATCTGACCATAACAACAGAAAACAACTCCTGAAAAACAAACACAAAAAAAGACCAGAAACTAAACTATTTCATGGGAATTCACATTACTGATTATTAGTCAGAATGAAATATATCAAGTGCAAATTTAATCTTTCAAAATTGAACTAAATAATATACCTAAGAGAAGAGTGAGAAGAAAAAGCATCCTGTCCATGTGTGTTGATGTCCTGTAGATGTAAAAGAATCAAGGCAAGGAAGGCTTACTGCCGGATGTCATGAAAGGAGAAGAGTTTTCCATTAAAGGAAATGTAAGTTGTGATTGGTTAGTTGAGCATAACATCTTCTTTTGTGGCTGTGTGGCACCTTCATTTTGTATTGATGTAAAGAATAGATAAAGTTTCTTCAAATTGCACCTGTCCAACATTTAAAGTGCCCCAAAATTGAATCTCACTTACTTACCATAGTGATGCAGCTGTGGGTTAGGCTTTTTCTGCTTCACATAAACCAGAAGTAGGTAGCCTTCCAATTCCGAACAGGTATAACTGACATTATAAAATAATCCAAAAGTTAGGGTTGGGTTTAATTAGTATTATTTTTTGTAAAACAGAAAAAGGTAAAGAATAGATTAGCTGGACAAGTCTCATATAGTATTTTGGACATACAAATGTGTAAGTGTGTCCAAACTTTTGACTGGTACTATGTGTACACACACACACACATATACATATATATATATATATATATATATATATAAAGAGAAAGAGAGAGAGAGAGAAAGAGCAGCAGTACCGGTAACAGAAATCCATATACAGTGCTGTGAAAAATTATTTGCCCCCATCCTGATTTCTTTCCTCCAAATTTATTCATGGATAGAAAGCTGTGGTTGGCGCTCAGCCCCTTCATACTAACATGGCCAAATAGCCCCTCAGCCAAATAGCCAGAAACTACAGTGAGCTTCCTCAAAGCTTAGCTTAGTTAACTGTTCAACAGTTCTTAGGTGTCCCATACAGGAGGAATTCACCGAATGCAGTTTTTACTGCTTCAGGCTGGATTTTGCTAAGTCCTTCAGTAAGTTAATAAGAAATATACTTATAGCTACACCTTTTGGAGACAGCGAACTGTTTCTATGGTTGCCTAGTTTTTGTTAGTGAGGTAGCTGGTGTTTGTTACTTGGGCTAACACTTTATAGCAAGCCCTTTTTGGTGTCTAGCTAGCATTACCTTGTTAGCAACTAGCTGTGTCCAAATTCAGGGGCTGCATCCTTTGAAGCCCACAAAGGCCAGAAGTGATATAAAAAATTATAAATCTAAGATTCCTGTTTTTTTATATTGTGTTTTGTTATACTGCTTTCTCTCTTGAAGTATTATTAGCATTATACTGTTTAGTAATAGTTGGTATGCACCATTTCTACTTTTGCATCTTTCCAATTACATCTTAGTGATGTGGCAGCCATCGATTGAGCCAGCCCTGTAAACCCAGTTCAGGGACGATGCATTGGACAATGGAAAGAAGCATCACAAACCTCTGCAGATTACTTTGTGTGATGCTCCACTTGCCATCCAGAAAAAGACAAGTCACAGGTCTCAGTCACAGCACCCCATCCATATCTCTGATCTTGCCTCAGCTGATTTAGCCGTGCTGCCAGAGACGTCCTGTTCAGGCAAGTGTCAGGCCTGTTGTGCTTTTAAATATAAAGAGGTGGTCCAGGAACAGGTCACTTAGGTTAATCCTGCAGTCTCCACTATAAATAACATGGTTTTTGGCCTGGGAATGCTCAGACGAGCTGAGGAGGTGGCTGGGGAGAGGGAGGTCTGGGCTTCTCTGCTTAGGCTGCTTCCCCCTGTGACCTGGCCCCGGATAAGTGGGAGAAAATGGATGGCTGGGGTTTTTTTTCCTGCTTTACCTTGTTTCAAATGTTCTTGTTTAATTATCTTTTCATCTTATTCTTTTTCATTAATCAGCCAATTAAAATGTTCAAAATTATTTTTTTGTTCATAGATATAAAAAATATAACAGTGAATAAAATACATGGATGGCAAGTACCAATTTTTTAATTTATTAGTAAAACTCACAACAACTTAAACACTAATATACTCACTTTCTGAACAAAGTTTAAATCAATTTATTTGTAGAACAACTTATTTAGGTACTAGTCTTTCCAATATAGTGAATGCTCTGTCCATCCTTTCCCTGCCCTCCTGTGCCCTCCTCTCCTCAGTTTTTCTTTGCAGCCTCATCTCCTCTTTAATCAACTCCAGCAGCTGATCATCTCTGTCCCCCTGCCTTTTTTGACATTTTGCTGCTGGCTGACTCCCTTCCTCATCCTCCTTGTCTTGGTCACCCACTGCTGCACTTGGCCCTGGAATTGACCTCAGGGATTGAAGCAATTAGGACAGGAGGCCTTGTGGAAGGCCTCTGTCCCAGCACCTCATCCATAAGTGTAAACCAGGGCTAAGTAGCTGCAGTGGGCCTTCCACTGACTCCCTCTCCTGACCCTGGATATTTGCAATCCTAAAGACAGAGGAAACCAAAAATGACAGTTGACAAAAAGTGCAACAAAGAAATTTTTATTAAATGTATGTTTATTTGCCTGTGCCATTAAAAATTATGTACATACTTTGCTGTTTTTTTTTTTGTTTTTTTTAATGACCACTTTTTTTTAGCCTGCAAGGGGTGACCTTGTCCTGCAGGCCTATTTTCTCCAGAATTGTCCTAATGGCATACAGAAAATAAGAGAAAAGGGAACACCACTGCAAATATGTTAAATCCTGGATGCAAACTTGGGAAAACTTGAAAGGTTTCACAGTAGGATTCATAGCATGGCAAGGTCTTGAATAATTAGGCCCATCTTATCTTAAAGACCTTATAGTACTATATCACCCCAAAGGTGCATTTTGCTCTCAGACTGCTGGCTTACTTGTGGTTCCTAGGATACTTAAGAGTAGAATGGGAGGCAGAGCCTTCAGCTTTCTTCTGTGGAACCAGCTCCCAGTTTGGATTTGGGGGGCAGACACCCTCTCTGTTTTTAAGATTAGGCTTGAAACTTTCCTTTTTGATAAAGCTTATAGTTAGGGCTGGATGAGGTGACCCTGAGCCATCCCTGCAATAGGCCATGATGCACTGAATGAGTGTTTCTTCCCATTCACCTCTTTTTACTCAGTTTATACCCCACTGTGCATTTAATCATTAGATCATTAGTTATTATTAATCTCTTGCTCTCTTCCACAGCATGTCTTTTGTCTTGTCTCTCTTCACTGAGCCACAACCGGTCGTGGCAGATGACTGCCCCTCCCTGAGCCTGGTTCTGCCTGGGGTTTCTTCCTGTTAAAAGGAAGTTTTACCTTCCCACTGTCACCAAGTGCCTTCTCATAGGGGTCGTTTTGACTGTTGGGTTTTCTCTGTAATTATTGTAGGGTCTTTTGCCTAACAATATAAAGCCCCTTGAGGTGACTGTTGTGATTTGGCGCTATACGGTATGGATAAATTTAAATTGAATTGAAAGTTCCAGGAATCTGCTGGAGCCACTCTCCCAGTTTGGGAGCCACTGCCCCGAGTGTTCAGATTACCACAGGGACCACTGTTACCTTCACCTTCCACATCCTCTCCAGGTCTTCTCTCAGCCCTTGGTATTTCTCAAGCTTCTCATGTTACTTCTTCTTGATGTTACCATTGGTTGGTATTGCAATGTCTATCAGTATGGCTTCCTTCTTCTGCTTGTCCACCACTACAATGTCCAGTTGGTTAGCCATCACCAGTTTGTCTGTCTATATCTTCAAGTCCCACAGGACCTTAGCTCTGTCATTCTCTACCACCAGTGCTACTATGCCAGCCACTTGGTTATGGTGTTCCATATATACACCCTGCCTGCTAGCATCTTGCACCCTGCTGTTATGTGCTGGATTGTCTCAGGGGTAATCTCTGCACAACCTGCACCTGGGGTCTTGCTTTGTGTGGTAGACCCCAGCCTCTATCAAGCTTGTGTTTAGAGCTTGTTCCTGTCCTGCGATAATTAGTGTCTTTGTGCTGTCTTTTAGCCCAACTTCGTCCAGCCATTGGTAGGATTTTACAATATCAGCCACTTCTTCTATCTGCCGGTGGTACATGGCATGCAGGGGCCTGTCTTTCTGTAATGCTTCCTGTTCTTTCTCAGCCACTCCAGCAACCATTCACCAACCGGTTGGGGAATACACGTTTAAATTTTACCTCGACCAATTAGGGATGTGCATGACTAGTTGACTAGACCAGTTCTTGTAGCTATTGTCACTAGTTGGTACCAGACGTACTAGTCAGTTAGCCTAATTATTAAGATTTTCATTGATGCCCCATGCCATAAATGGTTGTCCTAAATGTTACTCAGCCATCTGCCACCAGATACAGCTGCAGCCCTGACATTGTTATAGAAAACTGCCATACATCTATTAATCTTGGCCTGAAATTTTTATTAGGTTTTACAACATAACCTGAAGCACACCTCCCGGGAAACACCATAATTTCCTCCCGTGCATTTCCAGTTACCTAACCCCAATTTCTACAAAAAAGTGAAGAAAATGCATGATGTGCAGTGCCACACAGTTAAAGCAATGTTTAAAGTGCGATCCATTATTGATTAATAATGGTTATTAATATTAATAATTGGTGATTAATGGTTTCAAATGCCTTTGTTTAGACAGATTTTAACATTGTCCATTAAACAGTTCTAAAATTTAACTTGCTGTCTGAGTGTCTTGCTATCTTGACTAGTCGATTATTCTATTTTTTTCCCCTGGTTTAGTCGACTAAGAAATTAGTCACCTTGAACATTCCTACTACCAACCCGTCATGAGTCAGTGTTGGTTAACAAAAAATTCGCTCAGATTAAAGTGTTGTTGCTTGATAATAATGCATTTTTTATTTGTACCTCACTATAAGTTTAGTGAATAACACTTAGTACATGCAAACATAATGTATACTATATGTATACATTATGTGCACAATGTGCGATGGTAACTGATCCCAAGTTGTGTTGTATAACTGGTGATTCCAGAGTTGCAAAATTTTGGCTGGTGTAACATTATGTAGATTCTTTTTTTCCCACAAAAATTTGAAATACTGAAAATCAAACTATGAATTAATCTACATGTTCAAACAGTCTACATGGTAATTTGTACAGTTATGTAAGAAGCTTTTTGCCATTGTGGGTTTCCTGTTTGACGGCAAGGTGGTTGAGGTTGGCCTTATTGTCAGAGTTGTATTGTTGTAACCTCTTCTAAGCTGGGTGGCTGGGGTATCTATAAATAACAAGCCAAGAAAGCTTTATGTTTTGTGATGTGACCTTAAAGCAAACTTGGCATTTTGAGTTGCATTTCTATTAGAAAAATAAACTCTAAGCTTACCGGTGCTCTGAACTGCAGAGCAGCTAGCTATAAAGTTTTTTTTTTTTGATATAATCTTTCACTCTGCCTGTTATAGGTTATAGCTGATGGCTAGCATGAGATAAAAACAGGAAATTGGTTGAAAAAAGTCATCATGAGTCAGCTATCTTAAAGGGTTGAGGGGTTATTGTTATTTCTTCACTATGAAAAGTTGAAAAGCAACATATTAACTTATTTTCAACACACAAGACTTGTGAGACTGTATATAGCTGCATTTAACTCTTTTGTAATCAACAAGTTTTTGATTAGTAAATTCAATTTAATTACACTTTTAATAGTAAGTGTAACTGATTATAGTTAAAGTTAGTGTTTAATTTAATTACATACAATAGGGGAAATAATTATTTGATCCCCTGCTGAATTTGTAAGTTTGCTCCCTTACAAAGAAATGAACAGTCTCTAATTTTTATGGTAGTTCCATTTAATAGAGGGAGAAAGAATATCAACAGAAATCTAGAAAATAAAACACATCAGATAAAAGTTATGAATTGATTTCCATGTCACTGAGTGAGATACTTTAAGTCAGAATCAGAATCAGAATCAGAATCAGAAGGTTTTTATTGCCATATGGGTGAACAGGTTCACAGCATTAGGAAATTGCTGCGGTACTTCGTGCTTACAGAAAAAAACAAATAAGTATAAAAACTATAAGACAATATACAAGTATACAAATTGCAAATATACAGAGATATTAGAGCTATAACTATAGCACAATATTACAAAATTACAAAATATACAGTGCAGAGACTAATTAAAAGATAAAAGAATGTAGACTATATTCCACTAATATGTACATCAGTGCAATCAGACAGGTGCATAGACATAGGGTCATCAGCGTTTGTGGAGGGTGGTGGTAACAGTCTTAGGGTAACTGTTCATGAGTCCAACAGCAGAGGGGAAGAAACTGTTCTTATGGCGGGAGGTTCTGGTCCGTATGGACCGTAGCCTCCTGCCTGAGGGGAGAGGGTCAAAAAGTCTGTGCCCAGGGTGAGAGTGGTCGGCTGTGATCCGACCTGCACGCCCCAGTGTCCTGGAGGTGTACAGGTCCTGGAGAGATGGGAGGTTACAGCCAATCACCTTCTCAGCAGAGTGCACAACGCGCTGTAGTCTCTGTTTGTCCCTAGTGGTGGCTCCAGCGTACCACACAGTGATGGAGGAGGTGAGGATGGACTCAATGATGGCAGTATAGAACTGCACCATGGTCCTTGCTGGCAAGTTGAATTTCTTCAACTGCCGCAGGAAGTATATCCTCTGCTGGGCCTTTTTGACGACAGAGGTGATGGTGGGCTCCCACTTGAGGTCCTGGGTGATGGTAGTTCCCAGGAAGCGAAAAGAGTCCACTGTGGTGATGGGGGTGTCAGTCAGGATGATGGAGGGTAGAGGGGCTGTGTGCTTCCTAAAGTCCACTATAATCTCCACTGTC
Organism: Archocentrus centrarchus; assembly: GCF_007364275.1. Classification (NCBI taxonomy): domain Eukaryota; kingdom Metazoa; phylum Chordata; class Actinopteri; order Cichliformes; family Cichlidae; genus Archocentrus; species Archocentrus centrarchus. Next base: position 22,053,791 of record NC_044346.1, on the reverse strand, counting down.
TTCTGGGCGTTCAGTACCAGGTTATTGTGGCTGCACCAGGACACCAGACGTTTGACCTCCATCCTGTAGGCCGACTCGTCCCCGTCTGAGATGAGTCCGATGAGAGTCATATCGTCTGCAAACTTAATAAGCTTGACATACTGGTGGTCAGAGGTGCAGCAGTTGGTATACAGGGAGAAGAGCAGAGGAGAGAGGACACAGCCCTGAGGAGTGCCAGTGCTGATGGTCCGGGAGTCCGAGACATTCTTCCCCAGCCTCACGTGCTGCTTCCTGTTCATCAGGAAGTCAATGATCCACCTGCAGATGGGATCTGGCACGTTCATCTGGGACAGCTTGTCTTGGAGGAGATCAGGGATGATGGTGTTGAAGGCAGAGCTGAAGTCCACAAACAGGATCCTGGCGTAGGTTCCCTGGGAGTCCAGATGCTGTAGGATGAAGTGCAGAGTCAGGTTGATGGCATCGTCCACAGACCTGTTGGCTCTGTAGGCAAACTGCAGGGGGTCCAGAAGGGGGGCTGTGAGGGACTTGAGGTGGGACAGCACCAGACGCTCAAATGACTTCATGACCACAGAAGTCAGTGCCACAGGTCTGTAGTCATTTAGTCCAGTGATCCTTGGCTTCTTGGGGACAGGAACAATGGTAGCGGTTTTAAAGCAGACAGGCACGTGGCAAGCCTCCAGTGAGGAGTTGAAGATGTTCGTGAACAATGGGGCAAGCTCGTTAGCACAGTGTCTCAGTGTGGCAGGTGAGACACCATCTGGACCTGGAGCTTTGCGAGCTTTGACACTCCTGAACTGCTTTAGCACCTGGTCCTCCTGAATACAAAAGACTGTGGGGGTGGGGGATGAGGGGGACTCTGGGGTGGGAGTCCTTGATGATGTGGGCTTCTCTGAGGTGTGGGGAGTGGGGGAGGTTGGGGGGTGAATATTTGTGTTGGCTGTATTGTAGTTGGGACTGGTGGAGGTGTGAAGGCTGCTGAACTGACCATCAAAACGACAATAGAACTCGTTCAGTCTATTTGCAGTTTGTAGGTCGTCTGTGGAGTGGGGGGTTTTAGGCTTGTAGTTGGTAATCTGCCTAAAACTTTTCCATACAGAGGCCGCGTCATTCTCTGAGATCTGCTGCTGTATATTCTCAGAGTGATGTGATCTAGCAGTGGCCACTTCCTTGCTAAACCTGTACTTGGCCTCTTTGTAGCAGTCTTTGTCCCCACTTTTAAAAGCCTCCCTCTTCTCTATCCACAGCTGCTTCAGTTTGGGAGTAAACCAGGGTTTGTCACTGTTATAACACACCCTGGTGCGTGATGGCACAATGCTGTCCTCGCAGAAGTGGATATACGAGGTTACAGTGTCCGTGTAGTCATCCAGACTGTCACAGGCAGCCCTCATTGAGTCCCAGTCTGTAGTTTCGAAGCATGTGCGGAGCTCCTCCACAGCCTCACGGGTCCACTGCTTTGTTGTCCTCACCACAGGTTTTGAGAGCTTCAGCTCTCAAAACCTGTAAGCAAAACATGACTTGGTACTTGGTGGAGAAACCCTTACTGGCAAGCACAGCAGCAAGATGTTTCTTGTAGTTGGTCACCACATTTGCACATATCTCAGGAATGATTTTGACCCTCACCAACTCCTCTCTAAATCCTTTTCTTGGTCTTTTGGCTACCACTTGGCAACTCGATGGTTCAGCTCCCACCACAGCTTTTCTATAGGACTGACGTCTGGAGACTGGGTAGGCCACTTTATACGCATAATGCACTTCTTCTGTAGCCACTCCTTTGTTGCTTTGGTGGTATATTTTGAGTCACTGTCATGTTCTCATCCAAGATTTCACTGTACATGGTCCCGTCCATTGGCCCCTCAATGTGGTGAAGTCATCCTGTATCCTTAGTATTAAACAAACCCCAAAATATAATGTTTCAACCTCTGTGCTTGACTGTGGGGATGGCGTTCTTTGAGTCATATTCTGCATTTCACTTACTTAACCTTATGGGTGGAGTTGATGCCAAAGAGCTTGATTTTGGTTTCATTTGACCACCGCATGTGTTACCAATGGTGTTCTTGGTGACTGTGGTCCCAACTGCCTTCAGATTATTAACAAGCTCCTCCCATATCGTTTTGGGCTGATCCACCATCTTTCTTATGATCATCCTCACCTCATGAGGTAAGATCTTCCAGGGAACTCCAGACCGAGGGTGACTGATGTTCATTTTACATTTCTTCCATTTCTGAATCATCGCAGTAACAGGTGTCACCTTCTCACCAAGCATCTTGCTGAGGGTCTTGTAGCCCATTGCAGACTTATGCAGGTCTACAATCTTGTCCCTGACATCCTTTGGCAGCTCTTTGGTCTTGCCCATAGTGGTGGAGAGGATGGAATGGAAGAAACTGATTCTGTGGACAGGTGCACTTTATACACATAACGAATCTGTAATTGATTGTAATCTTTGTGCCACATGGGAACATTTGTGGGAGTGAAAATTCTCGCTGGGTTATAGGGGATTAGATACTTATTTCACTCAGTTACAAGTAAATTAATTTATAACTTTTATCTACTGTCTCATTTTTTGTTTGACATTCTGTCTCTTTCCATTAATTAATTCATCAGGGAATCAAATATTTCCACCACTGTAACTCAGGGCACTCTTAAATCACACATTAGATCTTAAATACTTGAATATGAAATATTCAAGTTGAAAATCGTTTCAAATCTTTATTGACATAGATTGTGCAATTTGTTTGGGCAAAATGACATAACTGGTTCACTGGAAACACTTTTTGGGCTGGATTCAAAATCACACCAAAAATCCAAAAATTTGTAACTTTTTTGACCAGGTATATATGAGGATAAAGAATTTGAAATTCAGTCTTTTTTTTGTGAGTCAAATCATTTATAGTAGACTAGTTAAAAATTTTCACACTGAAAATGGGTCAAATTGTAATTTACTTGATTAAATTGTAAAAATACTACGGCATACAGTATATTTGAAAACAAATGTTTTAATGCACAGCACAGATATATTACAATGATCACATAAATAACAAAAAGGAAAAAAGGTTAAAAGAAAAAAAAATCATATTTCCAATGTAAAAACTATAACACTTAGCAACAGTTTTAAAAGCTTTGTTATTCAGTTTTTTATTATTCAGTTCAGCTTTGTTATTTCTAAATATCTAAGCATTATAAATACTTTGTGAGGTAATAAATCACTTTCTGGCATTATTTTTGTTAAACATACTCATCTTTTCCTTAGTAGCACTAACTGCCTATCAATAATACTTAATAAAAATACAGAAAAAAGAAAACACCACCAATTCGACACATTATACACAACGCAGCTTTTTGTACTGATGGGATTATTGCATATGAAAAGTATTGACAGCAGAGTAGCTGACAGCAGAGTAGGTGCTGCAATCTGAACTCTGGGCTGTCCTCTTCTTTGGTCTCTGTGGTGGCTGATGGATTTCCAGGGCCGCATAACAAACACTTTCATCCTAAGGTTTCATATTTATTTAGAATTATCATCATGTATTGGTGTGTCATTAATATGTTTTACAGCTGAACACCTTTGTGTCATGGCTATGAAAAACAAATGGTAGCTGTAGTACAAAGATATCATATCAAAACACATGAAGAATAATGAAAGCCGTTAATAACCTGATTTTTTCTTTTCTGGTTGCTGTCGCCATATCTTTTCTCACCAACTGGAGTTTTCTCAGCTACAGAAATGAACATAAAATAAAGTGATTATGGTAAAATTATCATATAATAATTACAGGAAAATTATTTTACATATTTACAATTTAGAGACAAATACTCTGTGATGGTCAAATGGTAATAGAAATAAACTGCTAAAAAAAAAAAAAACTGGCTGGACAAAAGCATTTACCTGTCTTCCGACAATAATACATCAACAGAGAAGACAGAAGAGATGAGACGACTGCAAAAGCTGGACACAAAGAGAAAAGCATCATCCAGCATGTACCACAGTCTTCTTGAGTGTCATGATGATAAGGCTCACTGGAGTCTGAATAAAAACAGATGTATTGTGACTTTAGCTAAAATATTGCATTAACAGTTTAGGAATTATATCAATTTTTATATGCACTGCCCTATTTTTAGTGACTGAAATGTAACTGGACAATATTTAAAAGCTGTTTAATGGGACTATTTTTTTTTCTAAATTAATCAGGTAAAGGGTCTGGTGGGTGAATTTAAGAGGGGCATTTTCATTTGGAAACCTTGGCTGTGGATCCACGGAGAGCTCATTGCAAGTCAAACTTAGGGTGCAATACCAAAACAAATCTATTAATGAGAGCGAGACCAACCTATGCCAGACAGACAGACATTGTGACATGAACAGAGACAGACTTTCTGCTCAGATTCAGCCAAATGAAGTAAAGATGAAAAATGACCCCCAACATATAGTAAAAGCTACCCAGTAGTTTTTGACAGTTCACCTGATGCCTGTTTTGCTTGATTCATTCTTCAGCAAGCAAAATAGGCAAAGCTGTAGTAAAGGCCTGGCAAAGCATTCTAAGGAATATAGAATAAAAATAGAATATTCTATAGAATAGAATAAAAATGGCTGTGTTCTCACACAGTTTCTTTTCAAATGTATTTTGAGCACCATAATATTTTACATTTTATTACCGTGATTAACATGGAAAATGGTTCAAGAACACAGACACCTCTCACACCAAAATACTTACGAAATAGGATCCTTGTGGTGGTGTTTCCATATCTGTATATGCATTCAAGATCAATCTTCTCTTTTTCCTCAACCTTGGACTGTTCAGTTCCACAGTAGTAGAGGCCCTCATCAGAGTCGGTGATGTTTGTGATCAGCAGATCATAAGATTGTGAGGAATCATTCTTCACGAGATGGAAATTAGGGAAAGGATTCAGAAAATTCAGGACATCAATACCTTGTTCATAATATCTCTGCTCAAACTTTGTTTTTAGGACAAGAGAAGGCTGTTTCTCATGAGAGCAGTTCCTGTACCACACTATGTATACTCCAGTTGAAATTTTACAGTCACAGTAGAGAGTGATGTTTTCTCCTGGTTTGACGGTAATCTGCGACTCTGTCCCATTGGTCAAATTATCACTAGAAGACAAAGCTCCTACAGAACATACACACAAAAAATTAAAGCAGGTTAAATCATGCATAGCTTTACACAAAATCACAATATAACAGACATATGTTACAACATTAATGCCAAAATAAGACCAAATATTAATAAATATTGAAAATGATCACATTGATTACCTAAAAGAACAACGAGAAAAAGATGCCTCCTATCCATGTGTGAACTGGAGTTAAAAGACAGCTCAGTTCGTCTTACCAATAAATGTCACGACCTATGCAGATTTTTCCATTAAAGGAAGTGTAAGTTGTGATTGGGCTGCTGAATGGAACATTTTCTTTGTGGTTGTTTTCTATTGGTGCAATAGCAAGTGATGATTTTAAACAAATCTAAAAGATCATTTTGAAATAAAAGAAACTACACTTCAAATTTAAATTTCAGAGACTCGCACATTACCGAATACACACAGAAGTGCATTTTTCTGCTTTGCTCAAAACCATTAGAGACATGCATATTCCGTTATGAACAAGACTTGCCAGTCAAGCACAAATACTGAAATGCTTTAAAAGTATGTAGAAACCCACACAGATATAGTTCACCATAAAAAAACAAAAAACAAACACCTTTCACTGAAGTTTCTGTTTTGACAAATTAAATAGGTCATGTTTAGCAGAGTGATTTTCCATGCTGACATTGATGTGATGATCACATCAACAATAATTCTTTAATCAACTGTGAAGTCAAGAAAACGTAGAAATTTTATTTGAAACATTTATGCCATCATATTAAGTCAAGAAAACTAAAAAATCTGTACAGCTGTACACCATCATTACCTTTATTTCTATAAATTCATTTTTTAAAAAAGGATCTTGATGAATCCCTTCAATCCCACTGGGTTAGATTTCAGTTCTCTTTCTTGGTGTGCCCTTGTCCACATCAACTGTACTCACAGACAGTTCAAACCTTTGACTGCTGCTGTATATGCATAACTATGTTGCTTGCATGCAGGCATTGCTGAATATAGTCAGGGTCACAGGGAAGATGAAGCCTTCAGCGCCCCTCAACCCTAAACTGAAAAGCAGTTAAGAAAATGAATGAAATGAGACTGAGGTCATGATACTTAGACCCAGTAGAACTAGCAGTTCTATAAAATTGGACCTGGGCCCACTGGATGCTTATGTTAATCCCGATATAAGCAACCTTGGTGTGAAAAAAGACTGTGACTTTTAACCGGAGAAACAGATCAATTCTGTCATAAAATCTGTTTTTTACCAATTGAGGCTTCTTTCCATTGGTGTAAGTCAGACCTCCCTTTCACATCTTCAGTTAGTCCAAAATTCAGTTGCTTGCCTTCTTACCAGAACTCGCAAAATGGAGCACATCTCTCCTGTTCTGGTCTCCCTTCACTGGATTCCTGTGTGTTTTAGAATTGATCTCAAGATTTCATTGTATGTTTTTAAATCCCTTAATGGGTTGGCTCCATCATATCTTGCTGAACTAAAACCTTATGTTCCCTCTACATCACTGAGATCTGCTGACCAGCTACTCCTCAGTTTTCCAAAGACTAGACTTAAGAACAGGGGGGAGCGAGCTTTTTCAACGATAGCCCCTAAACTGTGGATTGAGCTGCCCCCTCACGTTTGGTCAGCTTCCACTTTGCATGTTTTTAAAGTACGCCTTAAAACTCGTTTTTATTCTTTCGCTTTCAAGCTGGAGTGAGAGGTCCTTAGGCTCTTGTATTATCTTTTATATTTTTGTGATTTCTTGAATATATTCATTGATGTGTATTTGTGTGTGTGTATGGTGTATATGTTTTATTGTGTCATTTTTTGTTTAATGTCCAGCACTTTGGTCAACTTGTTTTAAATGTGATTTATAAATAAATTTGGATTGGATGAGAGAACACATGTAGTCACAGGGAGAAAAAAATAGCACAATATGACTTAATTTAAGCTGTTTAGTACAGGTTGTGATCAAACTTCATATAGTAGTCTTAACATCTCTGCCAGAATGCAGGAGAACTTCCTCTGAATTTTAAGGTTAACTATTCAGAAACACAATCAGCAATTGACCCACCCCTTGCTGTTTGAATTTTCTTATGCTCTCATATTTTAAAACCTATAGTGCAGCAGCACAGGGTGACTTCTACATAAAGGTAAGCAGAGAATAAAACATATTATAGAAATATTAAGGTAAAGAAAAAAAAACTCTTTATGAATGCTTCAATTTGTGAATGTTGCAATTTTTTTTTTCAAACTACATCATACTTGGCAGCCAAGGTGATTAATAAGATTAGCCTGTTAAGGCCTTAGTCATACATACCTAGAGACCCGTCGGGAAAAATGTGTATTCCCTGACAAGCTAACGAATGCGTCCTGGCCTTTGCTAGGTGAAATCAGCCACAAAAAGAGTGTGCTGCTCCAAAAACCTCTTTCTGATTGCTTTGATTGCTGTGATCCCCCCATAATGTACTTGGAAGAGGCTGAATTGCAAACACTCACCAACTACTCTGCAAGCAGTGATGAAACAGTGAAAAGTGCAACGCAAACTGGAAATGGAGACCATTTGCTTTCAAAGTAAAAGTCGCACTTTTTGAAACATAGTGGCTGGGTACACTAAGTGCATTGCACTTTTATCAGTTTCACCACCATCTGCTAGTGATCAAAGCAAGAAGATTTTTGGTGCACCATTGTATACAGTACCTCTTTGCAAACAAATTTCCTCTACCAACCACTCGAAAACCAGTTGGGAAATGCACATTTCCCTACCAACCTGTGATTTCCAGGGATTTATTTCTAAGTTTCCTGGCCTGCATGGGCTTAAGATGATAAATTACAGTCTAATTTGCTTGTTGAGTTGCTAATGGCCTCTGTTTATGTAAACATTACATATACTGTACATAAATATCTATACAGCATGTGATGATGTACTGATAACCAGGTATATTGTATAACCAGTGACTCCAGAGTTGCTAAATTCTGGTGTAACATGTACAGTAGGTTCCTTTCGACTCTATTTAACATATATTTTAAAATACTGAAAATCAAACAAACTGTGCTCTAAAATGCACGTTCAAACTGTCTGCATGGGAATTTTTGTAGTTCTGTAAGCGGCTTTTTGTCATTGTGGGTTTCCTGTTCCCCACGGCAAGTTGGTTGGGGTCAATTTTACTGTCATAACTTCTTTTGGACTGGGTATTCTGAAATAAACAAGCTAAGAAAGTCCTATGTTTTGTGATGTGTCCTTGAAGCTAACTTAGCATTCTGAGTTATATTCTCTGCAGAAAAACCTGCTCTAACATTAACAATGCTCTGAACTGCAGAGCAGCAAAAAGACTACATGTATAACAGTTGTTAGGTACAATCTTTCCCTCTACCTGCTATAACCTATGGCTAAAACGAAATTTAAAAAACAAAACAAAACACTAAATTAGTTGAAAACAGCCATCATAAAATTTAACATTGTTCTATATGCAGAATCAGTAATTATAATACAACTTCCTTTGTTCTTGTGTTTTAGGTCAGGGATGTGAGCCACATATACAACAATTTGATCTTACGTGGGCCAGACCAGATGCCTGTACTATGAAGCAGGATTTGGGCTCGTCCAGCTAAGTTCAGGGATAATCCAATTCAGTTTAATATAATTTCACTTATATAGTGCCAAATCACAACAACTCAAGAAACTTTAAATAGTAAAGACCGTAAAAAAAGACCATTTTTAGTGTTGTGAAGCACTTTGTGATCTATGTCTTGAGAGGTGCTATATAAATAAAATTTTACTTACTTACTTACAATATTAGCGAGAAAGCCCCAAGAATCACAAAAGTTGTAGATGACATGATGTGCAGTTACATTTCTAAGGAGGTGCACGTCAGGTTATGATGTAGGTTAAGTCGTAGAGTTTCAGAGGGGTTTTTGCAGTTCCAACGTACCTATGGCGTAGATTTTCCACTGAAGCATGAATCCCCAGTTGCTGGGGTAACTTATGCCATGGTAGCTAACCTGCTCCTGAGCAGGTTATGTTCTAGATTAGAACTCAGCAGGTGTGAAATCACCACCTTCTGTACAATCACTTCTCTGGAAAGTAGCACCACCTGAAAACATTTCTGAAAACGCGCTCGTAGCTCTGTGCGTGAGCATGTTCAATAGCATGTAACGTCTTCACATTTCCCAGATGATCAATAGGAAATATAAATTCTTAGATGCAACTTTATTCCTTAATTATTTATTTTTCCTGCTGGCTCCAAACAATTTTGTGGTTCTTTAAGCATTAATATATGATTCTAAAACAGGGCAGCTCTTGGTACTTGCTAACTTTATATGACATTTGACAGGAAGATTAAGCCTGCATTTGAACTTGCTCCCCAACTGATAAACACTACTGAGGTTGTAGATGAAAGAATAATTAATTTAATAAAATAATAAAAAAAATAATAATCCAGCCAATTTTCTTGTGTCTTAATGATAGAGTTGTGATATTAATAAGTTTGTTAATGCACAAAGCTGGCATTTTTGATGGCTATTCTTTCCTGGCTTCAGATATGCTAAACTTTATTAATATAGCAGATCTTTTCCAGTCTTACTGGCCAAAGCGCGCACACATTCATGTAGCAGAAGTCCCTCTGGAAAAACAAGGTGTGTCATACCAGGTGTCTATACAGCAAAAAAATGAAATGTTACATGTTTGGATATGTGAAAATGAAGAAAAAAAAGAAAAAGTCTCACTAAACTTAATAGTGAAGCTTATTGTGAGCACAGTTACTATGAGACCTTTGTTTTTTTAATTCTGTGTGTTAAACTCATTACCAGTGTCCCTGTGGGTGATCTATGTAAGTTGTGAGTCCAGGTTTGTAAGAAGTCAGTGACTTTCTCGTGTGAGTATATGAAGCTGTTTACTGTCCCACAAAATAAAGGTCACGTCTATGTACTTTAATCTACAGTGTCTCACTGTCTCTGTTTATCACAGCAGCCCCGTTATGATGGACTATAGTAGCTACATCACTTAGTCATTGGATGTGGCTTTGTGCTGGTAATGTTACTGCCCACACGCTTCCAATAGAGCAGCCACATTAACATCTAAGAACAAAAGCAAAGGACCTACTGTTAATCCTTGTGGTAAACCCAACAACTCAATAATTTCACATAATTGACTAATTGCTGTCTACATCTTAAATATAGACTCAACCAGTTTTGAGCTCATTGAGAAAAGAAACTGTTAAATTTAGTCACTGCTCAACTTTATTGGTGGAGGAAAATGGAAAATGACATACGTAAGTATATATAATTTTCAGATCTAAACCCCACAGGTCTTGGTGGCAGAATAGGTGCAGAAGTCCGAGTTATAGGTTTTCTTCTGTGTTCTCTGTGTTGCCTGACTGGTTTTCACTGTAGTGCAGAACACATCTTCATCCTGTGAATGGGCATTTGATGACTGCAATGAGATTGAATTTTTAAAAGTTATTGTTAAACATTATTCTTTTTATTGGTGCATAAATATTTTAAGCATTGTAAGTGTTAAGCCTGTATTGCTGCTTAAGTCCAAAGACAGAAAGATGGCTGTAGTAAAAGATGACAGTCGATAATCATCATTTTGGCTCGTCATTGCAGGAAAGATGATGAGAAATTTTTAGATAATAAATATGCTATAAAATGTGCATGTAGGAACACAACCACCAACATACCGCAGCCATTATAAAGGCCAGTTGTAAAATTTAAAACATTTGTAGGAGAATGAATTATGAAAACTGAAACTATAATGCAAATTGAATATTAAAGCAGTTTACCGTATTCCTCCTCGTTTGTCCACTGATTTCAGCTTTTTGATGACCAACTTTCAGCCCCAAAAATGAATAAAACATCATTAAATAATAGCATTCAACATTAAATAAAGCTTAATAAATATATAATATTGATTTTCTTGTGTGATTAAAAATGCTTAGCGTTTAGACATAAAGTTAAGATTGCAGATTGAGTCAGCCACAGAATAATGTAATGAACTGAAGGACAGAATGAATAAAATTACTATATTTTGTAGTTACCTTTATTCTGACAGATGTGATGAACAAGAAGAGATGAAAGAAGAGATGAGAGGACAGTGAAAGCTGGACACAGGATGAATAGCAGTTTCCAACACATGCTGCAGCCTTGTGTAGTCGGGTAACTGGTTGAAGTTTGGTATTGTTGGTCACTGGAATCTAAGTTGTTGGCAAACATGTTTCAGTTAGGTCCGTGTTTATATTGCCAAACATCAGCACACTCAAAAAGCTATTTTAAAGAGAATGATTTCAAAATTGAATTAGATATATTACAAGTTATACCCTATTTATGAAACTCACTCCAGATTAGTCTCTTATAACTTTTGTACGTTATTTGAATTTGAGTTGTTTAAGATGTTTATGAGGTTATGATCAATTAAAACAAACCAAATGTTGTCATACAATTTTTATATAGGTAGTTTAAGATGGATGGTCATCTGCCACTTCATCATTTCTCCACTGAACACAAAAGCACAAAAGCATATTCTCCTACTATTAATCAGTTAGTCATAGTTAAATTCCTTAATGATGATGATGATGATGATGATAAAACTCAGACCACAGCACTTACTGATTAGGACCTTTGTTGTGAAGCTGCCATATCTGTAAATATATTTGAGATTAATTATTGCATTTGGTTCCACCTTGTACTTCCTGGTTCCACAGTAGTAGAGGCCCTCATCAGAATCAGAAACGTTCATGATCAGCAGATCATAGGATCCAGAGGACTGGTTCTTTAAAAAGTGGAACCGAGGTAGAGAATTCACCAAAGTTGGTTGGTCGCTGGTGGTTTTCCATGAATCCTCTTCCAGTTTTAGAACAAGAGGAGGTTGATTTTTATGGGTACAGTTTCTGTACCATGCAATGAATTTGTCATTTGATGTTTCACAGTTACAGTACAGAGTAATGTTGTCTCCTGATCTCACTGTCACTTCCACCTCTGATCCAGAAATCCAATCACCTCCTGAAAACAAGCACAATAACAAATGTGGCCATTGTTACAGAACATGAGTGCAGAAAATGATGTAGATTGTGAAATGGAATTAGTAGTTCAAGGTTCATTCAAAGTTTAAAGTTCATACGACTTTAATCAAATTACCCTTCTAAAATATTACCTAAAAGAAGTACAAGAATGATGTGAAGTCTGTCCATGTTTGATGATGACCTGCAGTTAAAAGACACTAAAACTTGTTTCACTCTCAGATGTTATGACCTGCACAGATCTTTCCATTAAAGGAAATGTGAGCTGTGATTGGCTTGTGGAACGAAACCTTTTATTGTGTGGTTGGTTTCTATTGGTGTGATATTATGTGATGGTCTAGATGTAAAGATGAAAGTTTTTTTTCAAGATGACACTTGGCGATTAGTACAATCAAATAAAGGACAGTCTGCGTTATAGCTTACAATGATTGAGCCTTTACTGTTGTTTGACTGCCTTTCTGTCTTTCAAATTAGACAATTTAATACATTTTAATCTCAAATGATCAGCTTTTTAGAAAGATAATTGTGATAATTACATAAGAACTCTTTCTAACTCCATGACACAGATCTGTTGTGAGATAAGGAAGCGTGAATGACTTTGTGTAATAGATTTGAATTGTGTAGAACAATAGCTTTGGTTGGTTTTGTGTGGTAAAACAGTTCACTTAGAATATAGATTTGAATTTAGAAAAGACATAATGACACATAATGCTAATGTCACATTTTCACCAGAGGTCAGGAAAATTTTTACCTGGAGCAAATGTGGAATATCCATCCATCCATCCATCCATCCATGCTTATCTGGGTCCAGGTAATAGGGGAATTATTCTTAGTACAGCAACCCAGCAGCTCATGCTAATATGTGCAGGGAGCGCCAACCAGCAGTTAATCGAGAAAGTAGCAAGCAAAATGTATTTGTGGAGCATTTTTCACTGATATGAAAAAAAACCCCCCACAAAAGACTTGAAGCAATAAAAACTTCTCTTCTTACTAAAACAAACTAGAATAGATTATATATCACTCCAGATGCTGCACTGGCTAGCATGTCAAGACAAGACCTTGAGGTGAGTGCAGTCCTCCAGTTGAGGCAACAATTTGCCTCTGACCTGGAGCGGGAAATCCACCTACTCTGGCTGAAAATGTGAGATGCTAATTCTCATCTCTTTTGCTTAGCAGTTAACTGCAAAGTGCCCCAGTGCTATTTGAAAGTTACCAGTCAACAAAGTCAACAAACAACATCTTTATATTAATATGACTTCAGTGACTCTGGTATATGTATAAGAAACCAAAAAGTGCATCTGTCTGCTAACAGCTCACACATCATGCCAGTTTTTCCTTATGTGAAGCAGAGTGAAGAAAGCCTTGCATATCCACATGTATATTCAGAGACTAATATCTGGTCACACCTAACAATTCAGAGTTTTATTTACCCTTTTCTACCAAATTGAACTTTGAAAAGTGAATAAAACTGTATACAAAGCAAAAATATGTTTCCTATTTTAAATTCTTCAAAGCAGCCACTTTTTGTCTTGATAGCAGCTTGGCATGTTAGTAGCAATATCTTAAGCCAAATTATACATTTAGAAATCATGTACATGCACTGCGGTCTAAACATCACCTGATGGATTGTCTTGTGAGCTCTGAGCCCCTTGCTAACTACTGGAGAAAGTGACAAAAACAAAAAAAGGAGGGATGGTAGGCTATAGAGATGAGAGCTAACAATATGTAGGGAAGGCAGGAATTTACAGATGTACAACAAAAAGGTATGACATATAACATTAGCTCCAATATGGCAATAACTGTCCAACTATGAAAAAGAAGGCATTAATTCAAGACACCAGTCTCAGTCAGTGGGAAAAATTTCAACTTTCCAGATGAAACTGTCTCTGATGAGGACCACCCCAGGACAGAAAGGCCAACTGTCACCTCTGCTGTAGAAAATAAGTTCATTGGAGTTACCAGGCTCAGAAACTGCACCACTTTTAATTAGAGCCCACAACAGTGTTTCCAGTGTTCTAGTTCCAAACACATTTTGATGTTTATAGGGGCCTGTGCGAATCAGGCCTTTATTGTTTCAACCTGCACAGACGCCACTACTGAAGGAAACCAATAAGAAGACGGAACAGACAATACACCAGTGAAAATGTATACTTGGGTTTGAGAAGTCCTAATTTTAGATTTTTGGTTCCGGCCTTTTGATGCACAGAGCATGGACATGTTATTTGCATGTTTTGACACTGAACCAGGAACAAGGTGCTATATGCGGATGTGAACAAGGTGCTATATGCGGATGTGAACAAGGTGCTATATGCGGATGTGGGTGGGTGGGGGTGGGGGTGGGGAGTGTAAGTGGCTTTGCTGATGACACTGCTGTCAATTTAGTCAGGAACAGTTAACCAGCACACCTACAACAATGCTTGCAGTGGCCTTCTGTTGTGGTATAAGCTTAGTGTGATACTCAACAACATGTCCAGATAAAATCTGAGTGGTGTATCAGCGTGCTACATCAGACTACATCAGATGACTTGCACTACTTTGCCATGCACTTTAGACTGTTTGTAACCATGGTTTTCCTGTAAGCCCTACTGGGCCAAATCTTGTGGGTTTGACTGTTGCACTCTCCTGTAACTTCTTTCAGTGAGTTATTTAAATTGATGTTAGGTAATATTCACTTTTATATATGACCGATGACTGACGAGAAAACAAAACAGCTAGAAATGACCTGAGAGCCGTCTTCTTTCTAATCACAGACTTCATTCAAATTAAAAATAAAAATAAAAATTATGAATAATTAAATATATAAATAAGAAAATTAAAAACATATGCAAACTCAAAACTCAGTCAAGTGAAAATTTAAAAATGGGTTTTCAAGTGAATTTTTAATAGAGGAGGCAGACTGTGCAGCATTTGCAAAAGCCCCATCCCTTCTTCACTTTAACCTGAGCTTTGGGACAAAGAAAAGCTTTTGAATATCAATTTTGTGATACTGGAGATCCTGGCCAGGTCTTGCTCTCTCTCTCTCTCTCTCTCTCTCTCTCTCTCTCTCTCGCTCTCAGTTCTCTCTTTCTCCTTCTCTCTAGCTCTCTCCACCTGGCTGACATTTCCTCTGCCTCGGGGATTCCCTCGGGTGTGTCACTCAGGTTTGCAGGACACACCTGTTTCCATTCTCCTCATCATCCTTCCCATTAAATCACCTGTTCAGCTTCCACTCTTTGTCACAATGTTACAGCTGTCTCAGTGGAAACAAGCCAGGGTCGTTTTGATTATCTTCCAAAGTAATCTTCCCTGTGCTCATTGTGTTACTTCTTCCGTTTTGATCCCAAACCATTCACCTCCTGCTCTCTGTGAAGCTAGACCTCATTTACCTGCCTGCCCACTTTCACAGACTGCAGATATAAAGAGACTGATTTAAAGTTCTTCACCAGCATAAACTCCTCTGCTTAGCTGATACAGGTAAATAAATCTCTAAACTGTGGCTTTGTGTCTACAGATTTTGCTCCTGAGTCCTTAGCCATGAATTGTGACAATCACACCTCAGTGATCTTATAAGAATGTACATAAATAAGAGATCAGAGATGTAAATAAATGCCAACCCTTGCAATAACATAAAGAAATGTACAATGAAGCCAGGTTTTCGTTTCATCATCTTGACAAAAGTAAAAAACAAACAAACAAACAAACAAAAAAAACAGAAATAATGTGTATCACAGTGGTGTTGATCAGGTTTTCCTGTTGAGCCAGGCTTTCAGTTTCAGGTTCTGTGTGTGCTCCCTCACAAAATGTGACACTACCACCTACTTTAGTCAGAGACATTATGAGAGGATAAGATAAATTCAAAGATTACTAGAGAAGAAATTGTTTGTTAAAGTAGAGAAACATGAATTTAATATGCAATCAGTGGCTTTTTTTGGGTTTCATTATTGAGTCAAGGCCAGTGGTGGAATGTCCAGTTAACACAAAGTTCCCACAGAGGGTTACAGTGGTTCCTGGTGCTGACTTTTGTTGATAGTTTCAGATTTCATTAGACTTGCTACGCCACACTTGTCTCACCTCTCCCAAGGCTATCTCTGAGGTAATCCAAAATGCAACCCTGTGCTTTTTTTTTCTCTTCCTGTCTCTCCTCCAGTGGACTGTAAAAACAATGTGGGGGACTGAGAACTGCTAGCCATAAAGTTTGCCTGGGAGGAGTGGAGGCACTGGCTGGAAGGGGTAAGAGCAACAGTTGTCATTTGGCCTGACCACAAGAACTTGGCCTGCCTCCAAGCAGCCAAGCATCTCAACTCATGCCAAGCAAGGTGGACTCTCGCACTGTCACCTTTATTCAGAGAATGTTTTGGTGGCAGTCCCTGGTACAGGACATGTGAGAATATGTGTCTGCTTGTTCTTGTTTATCAGAATATCAGAATAAGTCCTCATGTTTACCTCCTGCAGGTCTACCAAGACCCTTTCCTGTACCTGGACGTCTCTGGTTGCATATAGTATTGGACTTCATAACTGGGCTGCCTCCATCTACAGGTAAAACCACTATCCCAACTGTAATTGGTGGCTTTTTTTTTTAACAGCTGCTTATTCATGGCATCCCCCTGGATATCATTCTTCACTGGGGTTCACAGTTAACCTCTTGTGTTTGGAAGGAATTCTGCTCAGCAATCACATCCCAGGTGATTTGCTCAGTCACTCATCTCTCCCCATTTGAAGCATCACTTGAATATCAGCTGCCAATGTTTCTAGGAAGGTGAGCTCACTTTTCCATCAGTCCATCACCATCTTCAACATTTCAGTCGCCACAGAAGATCTACTCGAGCTGCACTGCTGAGAACTCTGCAACAAAAAAATGTCTGCCTGCTTGTCACCAGGCTCCAGCTCCCAACTACTTCAGAAAGTTTAGTTGCCTTCCAAAGAATTGAGTTAAAGAAATTATCTCCTAGTTATATCAATCCATTAAATCCAATCAATCCAATTATTAACCCTGTCATTGTTCATTTGAAATTACCCAGAAACTCTATTCATGTCTCCCATTTGAAACCAGTTTGTTCCAATCCTTTTACCATCACCATGTATACTGTACAATCATTCTGCCTGGAAGAAGAACTGTTCAAAGGGATTATTAAATGTCCCAAATTACATGAAATTTATGCCAATGATGGCTGTACATAAACTTCTAACTATAATTTGTAATTTCCCCATTGTGGGATCAATAAAGTATCATCATCATCAATTTAACTTTGTAGCTAATAATAATTCTGTGGTTGCCTATTCACATCCATTTCGCAAACCAAATTGAGAATCAAATGTTGGCATTTTAAAAAATTATATATGCATTTGCTTTCTAGATTGTAATGATGTCAACAGTGTTTCTTAATTTATCTCTGGAAACAGCATTCATATCTATGGTGTCACGTCCTGGGCCGTTTGCCCAGCGTTTTGTGTTTAGTTTATTTCCTGAGCTTCTCCTCCCAGTATGTTTGTCTTGTTCCCCGTGTTGTGACTCGTCTGTGTGTTCCTTGGTTTACCACTTCCTGTTTTATTTTGTCAGTATGATTTCCCTGTGCTTCGTGTCTAGTTTTGCTTCCCCCCGTGTGATTAGTTTCATTTGCCTCACCTGTTGTTCCCTGCTGTTTCCTCTTGCCCTGATTACCCATTGTGTATTTAAGCCCTCAGTTTCCATGTGTTCTTTGTCGCGTCATTGATGATGTTGTGTCCCTACGTGTCCCCGTGTTCCAGTGTTTCCTGTGCTCCCTTCGTCTTCCTCCCAAAAGGTTTTGTATTTCTTTTTGTCCGGTCCCAATAAATTCCTTTAGTTATACCCATCTCTGGAGTCCTACGTGTTTGTCCTTCCTCGCCCGTTTCCTCCCCGGCCATGACAGAATGACGCGACCACGAATGGACCCCGCAGACTCCGACCCCTACAGTGGCACTCGCCTGGCGCTGGGGGGACCTGCTTTTTGGAACGGTCCCCGGCGACGCCACTCACCTCCTCCTCCTAAGCCACGAGTTATCCGCACTGGCGGAATTTTTTTGTCTCCTGCCGCTCGCTCACCTGTCACTCCGCTCACTGGTCCCTCCCCTCCTCAGCGGGCGCCGCAGCCATGGCGGAAGGGGAATCCCTGGCAGCAGCTGCATGATTCGTCCCCGGAGCCGTGCGGTATGACGCCGCGGTTTTCCACGCCGCAGTTTTCCACTCCGCAGCCACGGAGGACGAGATCCCGGAGGAAGCAAAGAGACTTTTCCCCGGAGCCGACGCCCGGAATGACTCCGGAGGAGTCGTTTTTTCGTTTCCTGGGACACAGGGGTCCCTGGCCTCCTAGCGCTTCCGTTTCACCGCTGCCTGCTTCTGAGGGAGGGAGGCCAAGTTCCCGGTAGCAGCAGAGAGAATCTCCTCGGGAGCAGAGCGGTATAACGCCGCGGAGTCAGTCACCACAGCCTCAGGTTTTCACACAGCCGTCACTGCTTTATACGCCATCAATCATTTCCGTGAGTGACTCTTTGTCTATGCCTGTTTCTTTGCACCCCAAAAATAAAATAATGGGACCAGATTTTTGTAAACCACTGTGTAAACAGCCCAGTGAGGGATTTAAGCAGGACTCCAGTAAACATGTTTTGGAATTGTGCATTCAGTGGTTTCGGCAACCCTGTGACAAGCAGGGGAAAGCCATAGCACACAGACTTCATGGACTAATACTAGAATACCCCTGGCTTACGGACTCATTACCACCATTAACTCATAGTTATGTAGAGCGAATACTGAGTTGGACTGAACTCCCTTTTCCTTCAAAGACCCATAAAACTACTTCTGATACTTTGGCCACAGAAAAGACTGCAGACACCCATTTCCATGCAAGAGATGTTCCGCGGGTGGAGGCAGCCACGGACGGGCTGACCTCTGCACCCGTACCTGTTTCGCGGGTGGGGGCAGCCACGGACGGGCTGGCCTCTGCACCCGTACCTGTTTCGCGGGTGGGGGCAGCCACGGACGGGCTGGCCTCTGCACCCGTACCTGTTCCGCGGGTGGGGGCAGCCACGGACGGGCTGGCCTCTGCACCCGTTCCTGTTCCGCGGGTGGGGGCAGCCACGGACGGGCTGGCCTCTGCACCCGTTCCTGTTCCGCGGGTGGGGGCAGCCACGGACGGGCTGGCCTCTGCACCCGTTCCTGTTCCGCGGGGGGGGGCAGCCACGGACGGGCTGGCCTCTGCACCCGTTCCTGTTCCGCGGGTGGGGGCAGCCACGGACGGGCTGGCCTCTGCACCCGTTCCTGTTCCGCGGGTGGGGGTAGCCAGGTCCAAGCCCTCAAAGCAGTCTCCAGTGTCGTCTGCAGCGCCTCTCCAGCCACGCTCCATGCCGCCTGCAGCAGCAGCAAGCCCTAAGCCTCAGCTATGTTCCACATGGTCCCAGTCACAGTTAGCTGTAGCTGCAGCAAGCTCTCGTCAGTGTCCACGCAGTCAGCTCTCCCTAGCGCTCGGTCAGTGTCCACGCAGTTAGCTCTCCCTAGCTCTCAGTCTGTCTCCACGCAGTTAGCTCTCCCTAGCTCTCAGTCTGTCTCCACGCAGTCAGCTCTCCCTAGCTCTCAGTCAGTTTCCACACAGTCAGCTCTCCCTAGCTCTCAGTCAGTTTCCACGCAGTCAGCTCTCTCTAGCTCTCAGTCAGTTTCCACGCAGCCAGCTCTCTCTAGCTCTCAGTCAGTCTCCACGCAGTCGGCTCTCCCTCAGTCTGCTCCCACGCAGCCAGCAGCTCTCCCTCGCCCTCAGTCAGCTCTAGCTCCAGTCGCTCTCCCTCGCCCTCAGTCAGCTCTAGCTCCAGTCGCTCTCCCTCGCCCTCAGTCAGCTCTAGCTCCAGTCGCTCTTCCTTGGTCCCCAGTGTCAGCAGTTTCAGTGCCCTCTCAGTCAGTTCCCTCAGCTCCTGCCCTCTCTAGCTCGCAGCCTGCTCCCACGCAGTCTGCCCTCTCTAGCTCGCAGTCTGCTCTTTCTGTCTCCCGGCCTGCTTCCACGCAGCCAGTCGTCTCCCGGCCTGCTTCCACGCAGCCAGTCGTCTCCCGGCCTGCTTCCACGCAGCCAGTCGTCTCCCGGCCTGCTCCCATGCACTCAGCTTCCCCAGGGTCAGCTCCCACGCACTCAGCTTCCCAGGGTCAGCTCCACGCATTCAGCTTCCCCAGGGTCAGCTCCCACGCACTCAGCTTCCCCAGGGTCAGCTCCCACGCACTCAGCTTCCCCAGGGTCAGCTCCACGCACTCAGCTTCTTTGTCTCAGCCCCGGTCTCTCCCGTCGACTGCTGTTGAGTCTCTGGTCTCTGAGTCAGAGTCCCAGTTAACTCCCATGTCGCCATCATCCTCACCATCAGACTCACCCGCACTATGCCTTGCAAAGCAGCCCCAGCCTGCGCATCCAGTGTTCGAGCATCCGGAGAGTCCTGCTCAGTCCGAGCCGCCAGAGTCCTCAGAGTGTTCCGCTCAGTCCGAGCCGCCAGGGGGTCCCGCTCAGTCCGAGCCGCCAGGGGGTCCCGCTCAGTCCGAGCCTCCGGAGTCTTCGGAGTGTTCCGCTCAGTCCGAGCCGCCAGGGATCCCGCTCAGTCCGAGCCGCCAGGGGGTCCCGCTCAGTCCGAGCCGCCAGGGGGTCCCGCTCAGTCCGAGCCGCCTGGGGGTCCCGCTCAGTCCGAGCCGCCAGGGGGTCCCGCTCAGTCCGAGCCTCCGGAGTCTTCGGAGTGTTCCGCTCAGTCCGAGCCGCCAGGGGGTCCCGCTCAGTCCGAGCCTCCGGAGTCTTCGGAGTGTTCCGCTCAGTCCGAGCCGCCAGGGGGTCCCGCTCAGTCCGAGCCGCCAGGGGGTCCCGCTCAGTCCGAGCCGCCAGGGGGTCCCGCTCAGTCCGAGCCGCCTGGGGGTCCCGCTCAGTCCGAGCCGCCAGGGGGTCCCGCTCAGTCCGAGCCTCCGGAGTCTTCGGAGTGTTCCGCTCAGTCCGAGCCGCCAGGGGGGTCCCGCTCGGTTCGGACCTTCCGAGTTTCCTGTGTCCTTGACCGCCCTGGGCTCAGGGAGTCCGGGCATGTTGCGGCTCTGGTGAGTCGTCGTCGTCGCCGCCGCGCGCCGCCGCGGGAGCGCGGTTGGCCTCCAGTGTCTTCTCCTCATCTCCGCCGCCGCCGCTGGGAGCGCGGTTGGCCTCCAGTGTCTTCTCCTCGTCTCCGCCGCCGCCGCTGGGAGCACGGTCGGCCTCCGGTGCCTGCTCCCCGTCGCCGCCGCCGCTGGGAGCGCGGTCGGCCTCCAGTGACTCCCCCTCGTCGTCGCCGCCGCCGCTGGGAGCGCGGTCGGCCTCCAGTGATTCCTCCTCGTCCTCGTCGCCGCCGCGCTGGGAGCGCGGTCGGCCTCCCTCGTTGGGACTTTGCTTTGTGGCCCCTTGGCCTCTGCGGCCTCCTGAACTGTGTGTTTTTTGTTTGGATTTCCCATTGACTCCCCTGAACTGTGGACTGTTTTTTCCCCTGCTGTTTTGTTTTGTTTTGTTTTAGCTCCTGCTCTGTTCGTGGACTTTGACCCATGTGTTGGATTTTGGAGTTCCCCAGCCTTGTGCCATCGCTTTTGTTTCATCCTGTTTTGCTTCTCGTCCCCGTGTTTTGTTCTTGTTTGGACTGTGTTGCCTCTGCTCTGCCTCATTTGATGCCCATGTTGGACTGTCTCCGGCCTTGTGCCGTCGCCTTTTGTTCTGGTCCTGTGTTTGTTTTCTTCCTGTACGGGTTTGATTTGTTTGTTCACGCCCTGTGATTTCTGTTTTGCTCCCTGTCTTTGTTTTTGTTTCGGGCCCTCCCTCCTGGTCCCCCGCCTCCCGCCCTTGTCTGGTTTTGTTTTCTGGTTTTTGGCCATCGGGAGCCGGCCTTTAAGGGGGGGGTACTGTCACGTCCTGGGCCGTTTGCCCAGCGTTTTGTGTTTAGTTTATTTCCTGAGCTTCTCCTCCCAGTATGTTTGTCTTGTTCCCCGTGTTGTGACTCGTCTGCGTGTTCCTTGGTTTACCACTTCCTGTTTATTTTGTCAGTATGATTTCCCTGTGCTTCGTGTCTAGTTTTGCTTCCCCCCGTGTGATTAGTTTCATTTGCCTCACCTGTTGTTCCCTGCTGTTTCCTCTTGCCCTGATTACCCATTGTGTATTTAAGCCCTCAGTTTCCATGTGTTTTTGTGCGTCATTGATGATGTTGTGTCCCTACGTGTCCCCGTGTTCCAGTGTTTCCTGTGCTCCCTTCGTCTTCCTCCCAAAAGGTTTTGTATTTCTTTTGTCCGGTCCCAATAAATTCCTTTAGTATACCCATCTCTGGAGTCCTACGTGTTTGTCCTTCCTCGCCCGTTTCCTCCCCGGCCATGA